>NC_092107.1:48727688-48787688 GCF_045679555.1 Salvelinus alpinus | reverse complement strand
ATGTCCTCACCTTCCTCCCTAGGCCCCTGGTCATCCACACTCATCCCAGCTAGGTCACACTGCTTCCCCAGGTGGGAAAGTCTCATCCCTGGGGTGGTGGTTTCCATGGCTCCCTGGGGCTGGCCTTCCTCTCCCAGGGACAGGGCAACTACAGGCCCCTCTAGGTCTGTGTTGGACAGTGATTCAGTGGATGGTCCTCTGACAGACAGGCACAAATCCTCATCACCACTAAGGATCTCTGTTTGTTTCACGTCTCCTCCTCCTTTCACCTCCTTCTGCGCCTCCTGCTCCTCCTCGTAGCGCTCCAGGTCAAACTGCTCCTCCACCCAGCGGTCTGTATCCCCTGCCTGCACCTCGCCCCGTTCCTTTCCCTGTCCTTCCCTTTGTCCCTGTCCCTCAGGCTCTTCAGGGGACAGTGGAGACAGAGGGGACTCCTGGTCCGGCTCGCCGTCGAAGACGATGTCCGTGTCGATGGTGAAACGGTTCCTCACCAGTTTCCTCCGGCCCAGGGTCCTCGCCGGGTCTGACACTGCAGAGGAAAGAGAAACAGACATCAAGGTTTCAGTGGGAATGAATGGATTAGATAACAACGTCAATAGATGACATATAAAATATACACCACGTAAGCTAGCTGTTAGCAGTTACCTGCTTTAAAAGACACTGACACATGCAACACACACAACCAACAATCCCATCCCCCACAATCCCATCCCACCCCCCCACACGCCTCTCCCCCCTCCCGACATCACCTACCTGCTCTGTTCATGGCAGGTCTGGCTCCCTTCAAGGCACAGAGGCGTTTGCCTCCGAAGGGGACATACTGCTGGTTGAGAGGTAGAGACTCTGTCTTCATCAGTTGACGTCGTTGTTTATCTCTTAAGATGGAGTGGACTGTCTTCAGGAAGTCCTTCTTACTGTCCACAGAACTGGACGAAAGAGAGATTTGAAAAGATTTGGCACGGGTTCCCAGATCCTCAAAAAGTTATACACCTGCACCATCGGAGAGAGCATCCAGACCGGTTGCATCACCGCCTGGTATGGCAACTGCTCGGCATCCGACCGTAAGATGCTACAGAGGGTAGTGCGTACGGCCCAGTGCATCACTGGAGCAGGGCTTCCTGCCATCGAGGACCTCTATACTAGGTGGTGTCAGAGGAACCCAAGTCATATAGTGTTCTCTCTGCTACAGCACGGCAAGCGGTACCGGAGCACCAAGTCTAGGTCCAAAAGGCTCCTTAACAGCTTCTAACTTCAGCCATAAGACTGATGAACAATTAATCAAATGGCCACCAGACTATTTACATTGACACTCCCCCCTTTGTTTTTACACTGCTGCTACTCTTTGTTTATTATCTACGCATAGTCATTCTACCCCTACCTACATGTTACCTGGACTAACCTGTACCCCCTGTATATAGCCTCATTACTAACCTGTACCCCCCCACACTGACTCGGTACCCCCTGTATATAGCCTCATTACTAACCTGTACCCCCTGTATATAGCCTCATTACTAACCTGTACCCCCTGTATATAGCCTCATTACTAACCTGTACCCCCTGTATATAGCCTCATTACTAACCTGTACCCCCTGTATATAGCCTCATTACTAACCTGTACCCCCCCCACACTGACTCGGTACCCCCTGTATATAGCCTCATTACTAACCTGTACCCCCTGTATATAGCCTCATTACTAACCTGTACCCCCTGTATAAAGCCTCATTACTAACCTGTATCCCTACACACTGACTCGGTACCCCCTGTATAAAGCCTCATTACTAACCTGTACCCCCCCACACTGACTCGGTACCGCCTGTATATAGCCTCATTACTAACCTGTACCCCCCCACACTGACTCGGTACCCCCTGTATAAAGCCTCATTACTAACCTGTACCCCCCCCACACTGACTCGGTACCCCCTGTATAAAGCCTCATTACTAACCTGTACCCCCCCACACTGACTCGGTACCCCCTGTATAAAGCCTCATTACTAACCTGTACCCCCCCCACACTGACTCGGTACCCCCTGTATAAAGCCTCATTACTAACCTGTACCCCCCCCCACACTGACTCGGTACCCCCTGTATAAAGCCTCATTACTAACCTGTACCCCCCCACACTGACTCGGTACCGCCTGTATATAGCCTCATTACTAACCTGTACCCCCCCACACTGACTCGGTACCCCCTGTATAAAGCCTCATTACTAACCTGTACCCCCCCCACACTGACTCGGTACCCCCTGTATAAAGCCTCATTACTAACCTGTACCCCCCCACACTGACTCGGTACCCCCTGTATAAAGCCTCATTACTAACCTGTACCCCCCCCACACTGACTCGGTACCCCCTGTATAAAGCCTCATTACTAACCTGTACCCCCCCCACACTGACTCGGTACCCCCTGTATAAAGCCTCATTACTAACCTGTACCCCCCCCCACACTGACTCGGTACCCCCTGTATAAAGCCTCATTACTAACCTGTACCCCCCCACACTGACTCGGTACCGCCTGTATATAGCCTCATTACTAACCTGTACCCCCCCACACTGACTCGGTACCCCCTGTATAAAGCCTCATTACTAACCTGTACCCCCCCCACACTGACTCGGTACCCCCTGTATAAAGCCTCATTACTAACCTGTACCCCCCCACACTGACTCGGTACCCCCTGTATAAAGCCTCATTACTAACCTGTACCCCCCCCACACTGACTCGGTACCCCCTGTATAAAGCCTCATTACTAACCTGTACCCCCCCACACTGACTCGGTACCCCCTGTATAAAGCCTCATTACTAACCTGTACCCCCCCACACTGACTCGGTACCCCCTGTATAAAGCCTTGTTATTTTATTATGCTACTTTTTATTGAAATGTTTTACTTTTTTACTTTCTCAACTTTATTTCTTGACCTGCACTTTTGGTTAAGGGCTTGTAGGTAATCATTTCACGGTAAGGAAATTATTACCTGTTGTATTCGGCGCATATGACAAATAAAATTGGATTTGATTGGTTTCATTTGTTGGATAATTAAAACATTCTCAGATGGTTAAGACATATATTGGTCAACAGCCACAGCATTAATCAGCATCAAGGAGCTTCCCCTCCTACTACAGCGCTTTGGGCATCTGAAAAGGCGCTATATTAATTCATTAATTAAATATAAAAAACATTTAAACGATTAAAAGATATTGAGGGTGGTTCCAAAATAAATCTGTGACTTTATGACGTTGTTGTCTTCAGTCAGGACCGATAAACATCAGTTGGGTCAGGAGGCTCACCTGCAGCACAGGTGGAATGTCCTCTCCGGCCGTCCTTCTGACTCGGACTTGACGTGGACGATCTCACACACGGCAGAGCCCTCTCCGTCTGCATGGCGCGCGCGCACACGCACACGCACACGCACACACACACACACACACAGTTATAACCTCACGTACAGAACAACTCATTTGTAGTCACTGACTATCTATCTCACTCCATCATGTCTATTCAGACAGAGAAGAACATTACAAAGAACATCAGGTCTATTCAGACAGAGAAGAACATTACAAAGAACATCATGTCTATTCAGACAGAGAAGAACATTACAAAGAACATCAGGTCTATTCAGACAGAGAAGAACATTACAAAGAACATCAGGTCTATTCAGACAGAGAAGAATATTACAAAGAACATCAGGTCTATTCAGACAGAGAAGAACATTACAAAGAACATCATGTCTATTCAGACAGAGAAGAACATTACAAAGAACATCAGGTCTATTCAGACAGAGAAGAATATTACAAAGAACATCATGTCTATTCAGACAGAGAAGAACATTACAAAAAACATAATGTTGGGACTCAGACAGAGAAGGACATTACAAAGTCAATACAGGAATGTTTGAGTCTTTAGAGTGTCACTCAAGCCTCTGCCAAATGACTCAAATAATGCATTAATAAACTGTAAATGTATTTCAGGATTCATCAGCATGGCTGAGTGTACTGTACCTTGGTTATTGAGGGCTCTATATTAAACTGTACCTTGGTTATAGAGGGCTCTATATTGAACTGTACCTTGGTTATTGAGGGCTCTATATTAAACTGTACCTTGGTTATAGAGGGCTCTATACTGTACCTTGGTTATTGAGGGCTCTATATTAAACTGTACCTTGGTTATAGAGGGCTCTATATTACACTGTACCTTGGTTATAGAGGTCTCTATATTACACTGTACCTTGGTTATAGAGGGCTCTATATTGAACTGTACCTTGGTTATTGAGGGCTCTATACTGTACCTTGGTTATTGAGGGCTCTATATTAAACTGTACCTTGGTTATAGAGGGCTCTATATTACACTGTACCTTGGTTATAGAGGTCTCTATATTACACTGTACCTTGGTTATAGAGGGCTCTATATTGAACTGTACCTTGGTTATTGAGGGCTCTATACTAAACTGTACCTTGGTTATAGAGGTCTCTATATTACACTGTACCTTGGTTATAGAGGGCTCTATACTAAACTGTACCTTGGTTATAGAGGACTCTGTACTGTACCTTGGTTATTGAGGGCTCTATACTGTACCTTGGTTATTGAGGGCTCTGTACTGTACCTTGGTTATAGAGGGCTCTATATTAAACTGTATCTTGGTTATTGAGGGCTCTATATTAAACTGTACCTTGATTATTGAGGGCTCTATATTAAACTGTACCTTGATTATTGAGGGCTCTATACTAAACTGTACCTTGGTTATTGAGGGCTCTGTACTGTACCTTGGTTATTGAGGGCTATATATTAAACTGTACCTTGGTTATTGAGGGCTCTATATTAAACTGTATCTTGGTTATTGAGGGCTATATATTAAACTGTACCTTGGTTATTGAGGGCTCTATATTAAACTGTACCTTGGTTATTGAGGGCTCTATATTGAACTGTACCTTGGTTATTGAGGGCTCTATACTGTACCTTGGTTATTGAGGGCTCTATATTGAACTGTACCTTGGTTATTGAGGGCTCTGTACTATACCTTGGTTATAGAGGGCTCTATATTAAACTGTACCTTGGTTAATGAGGGCTATATATTAAACTGTACCTTGGTTATTGAGGGCTCTATATTGAACTGTACCTTGGTTATAGAGGGCTCTATATTAAACTGTACCTTGGTTATAGAGGTCTCTATATTAAACTGTACCTTGGTTATTGAGGGCTCTATATTAAACTGTACCTTGGTTATAGAGGGCTCTATATTAAACTGTACCTTGGTTAATGAGGGCTCTATATTAAACTGTACCTTGGTTATAGAGGGCTCTATATTAAACTGTACCTTGGTTATAGAGGTCTCTATATTAAACTGTACCTTGGTTATTGAGGGCTCTATATTAAACTGTACCTTGGTTATAGAGGGCTCTATATTAAACTGTACCTTGGTTAATGAGGGCTCTATATTAAACTGTACCTTGGTTATAGAGGTCTCTATATTAAACTGTACCTTGGTTATTGAGGGCTCTATATTAAACTGTACCTTGGTTATAGAGGGCTCTATATTAAACTGTACCTTGGTTAATGAGGGCTCTATATTAAACTGTACCTTGGTTAATGAGGGCTCTATATTAAACTGTACCTTGGTTAATGAGGGCTCTATATTAAACTGTACCTTGGTTAATGAGGGCTCTATATTAAACTGTACCTTGGTTATTGAGGGCTCTATACTAAACTGTACCTTGGTTATTGAGGGCTCGGACTTGGAGGGTGTCTGTGGAGATCATGTGACGGAAGCGGAATGGGTCCTTGTCTTCAGACGAGACTGACGACACTCGATGGGAGCCACCCTGAGAGACACACAGACAGACCTTAGATACCCCCCCAACAGACAGATACGGCCCCCCAACAGACAGATACGGCCCCCCAACAGACAATGGACTAGGTATGGAAGGTACCACTGGAATAGGTATGGAAGGTAACACTGGACTAGGTATGGAAGGTACCACTGGACTAGGTACGGAAGGTACCACTGGACTAGGTATGGAAGGTACCACTGGACTAGGTATGGAAGGTACCACTGGACTAGTTATGGAAGGTAACACTGGACTAGTTATGGAAGACACCACTGGACTAGGTATGGAAGGTAACACTGGACTAGTTATGGAAGATAACACTGACCCACTGGACTAGGTATGGAAGGTACCACTGACCCACTGGACTAGGTATGGAAGGTAACACTGGACTAGTTATGGAAGGTACCACAGGACTAGTTATGGAAGGTAACACTGAACTAGATATGGAAGGTACCACTGACCCACTGGACTAGGTATGGAAGGTACCACTGGACTAGTTATGGAAGGTACCACTGGACTAGTTATGGAAGGTACCACTGGACTAGGTATGGAAGGTACCACTGGACTAGGTATGGAAGGTACCACTGGACTAGGTATGGAAGGTACCACTGGACTAGTTATGGAAGGTACCACTGGACTAGTTATGGAAGGTACCACTGACCCAGTGGACTAGGAATGGAAGGTAACACTGGACTAGGTATGGAATGGACCACTGGACTAGGTATGGAAGGTACCACTGGACTAGTTATGGAAGGTACCACTGGACTAGTTATGGAAGGTAACACTGGACTAGTTATGGAAGGTACCACTGACCCACTGGACTAGTTATGGAAGGTAACACTGGACTAGTTATGGAAGGTACCACTGGACTAGTTATGGAAGGTACCACTGGACTAGGTATGGAAGGTACCATTGGACTAGGTATGGAAGGTACCACTGGACTAGTTATGGAAGGTAACACTGGACTAGTTATGGAAGGTACCACTGGACTAGTTATGGAAGGTACCACTGGACTAGGTATGGAAGGTACCACTGGACTAGGTATGGAAGGTACCACTGGACTAGTTATGGAAGGTAACACTGAACTAGGTATGGAAGGTACCACTGACCCACTGGACTAGGTATGGAAGGTACTACTGGACTAGGTATGGCAGGTACCACTGGACTAGTTATGGAAGGTACCACTGGACTAGTTATGGAAGGTACCACTGACCCAGTGGACTAGGTATGGAAGGTAACACTGGACTAGGTATGGAAGGTACCACTGGACTAGGTATGGAAGGTACCACTGGACTAGTTATGGAAGGTACCACTGGACTAGGTATGGAAGGTAACACTGGACTAGGTATGGAAGGTAACACTGGACTAGTTATGGAAGGTACCACTGGACTAGGTATGGAAGGTACCACTGGACTAGTTATGGAAGGTACCACTGACCCAGTGGACTAGTTATGGAAGGTAACACTGGACTAGGTATGGAAGGTACCACTGGACTAGTTATGGAAGGTAACACTGGACTAGGTATGGAAGGTACCACTGGACTAGGTATGGAAGGTACCACTGGACTAGTTATGGAAGGTAACACTGGACTAGTTATGGAAGGTACCACTGGACTAGTTATGGAAGGTAACACTGGACTAGGTATGGAAGGTAACACTGACCCACTGGGCTAGGTATGGAAGGTACCACTGGACTAGTTATGGAAGGTACCACTGGACTAGTTATGGAAGGTAACACTGGACTAGGTATGGAAGGTACCACTGGACTAGATATGGAAGGTAACACTGGACTAGTTATGGAAGGTACCACTGGACTAGTTATGGAAGGTACCACTGGACTAGGTATGGAAGGTACCACTGGACTAGTTATGGAAGGTACCACTGGACTAGTTATGGAAGGTAACACTGGACTAGTTATGGAAGGTAACACTGGACTAGGTATGGAAGATACCACTGGACTAGTTATGGAAGGTACCACTGACCCAGTGGACTAGTTATGGAAGGTAACACTGGACTAGGTATGGAAGGTACCACTGACCCAGTGGACTAGTTATGGAAGGTACCACTGGACTAGGTATGGAAGGTACCACTGGACTAGTTATGGAAGGTAACACTGGACTAGGTCTGGAAGGTACCACTGACCCACTGGACTAGGTATGGAAGGTACCACTGGACTAGATATGGAAGGTACCACTGACCCAGAGGACTAGGTATGGAAGGTACCACTGGACTAGTTATGGAAGGTACCACTGGACTAGGTATGGAAGGTACCACTGGACTAGGTATGGAAGGTACCACTGGACTAGATATGGAAGGTACCACTGACCCAGAGGACTAGGTATGGAAGGTACCACTGGACTAGGTATGGAAGGTAACACTGACCCACTGGGCTAGGTATGGAAGGTACCACTGGACTAGTTATGGAAGGTAACACTGGACTAGTTATGGAAGGTAACACTGGACTAGGTATGGAAGATACCACTGGACTAGTTATGGAAGGTACCACTGACCCAGTGGACTAGTTATGGAAGGTAACACTGGACTAGGTATGGAAGGTACCACTGACCCAGTGGACTAGTTATGGAAGGTACCACTGGACTAGGTATGGAAGGTACCACTGGACTAGTTATGGAAGGTAACACTGGACTAGGTATGGAAGGTAACACTGACCCACTGGGCTAGGTATGGAAGGTACCACTGGACTAGTTATGGAAGGTAACACTGGACTAGTTATGGAAGGTAACACTGGACTAGTTATGGAAGGTACCACTGACCCAGTGGACTAGTTATGGAAGGTAACACTGGACTAGGTATGGAAGGTACCACTGACCCAGTGGACTAGTTATGGAAGGTACCACTGGACTAGGTATGGAAGGTACCACTGGACTAGTTATGGAAGGTAACACTGGACTAGGTATGGAAGGTAACACTGGACTAGTTATGGAAGGTAACACTGGACTAGGTATGGAAGGTAACACTGGACTAGGTATGGAAGTGGTGCTTCAACAAAGCCAAATAAATTAGAACCACTTGATGGACATGGAATATCACTGGTAGGATTCAGAGAAACTATGGTTGAACGTTTTGTTGTGTTAAGAGATGGAACTTACCATTTTCTTCTTCTGCTTGGACCCATCCTTACACACAAACACCACGGCTGTTCTGAAGACTGAAACATGAACAGGGTGATGAAAAAGGGGTTAGCAGAAAGATTTCAGTGTCTATGTAATACGTTTCAAATACATTAATAAACTACCATAATCCAGTATTATGTTAATTGGAGTGATCAGGCTTGCACTCAGTCCCAAATGGGCTGTGGTCAAAAATAGTGCACTATAACAGGAATAGGGGACACAGTCTATGTCATTACACAGAGTGGTACATGTATCCTTATGTAACAGATAGCCAGCTTCAGAGTGATCTAGAGAAGGTTCTAAGTAGCTTTGTCCTGTTCTAGAACTAGAACCCCATGAGCTACATGGTTCTGAGAGCTACATGGTTCTGAGAGCTACATGGTTCTGAGAGCTACATGGTTCTGAGAAAGCCATATCAGATGCACACTAGGTATTGTCCTTAACGTACTGAATGCAGCCAGTTGGGGGTCTTTCTTCCATTTGCCCAGGGAGGAGGGAGGGTTGATCCAGGCTACGCTGGTGTGGAGCAGCAAGTCACCCATCGACAGATCGGCAACCTAGAACACACACCACAACCATGTTACACCACAACCATGTTACACCACAACCATGTTACACCCATGTTACAACACAACCATGTTACACCCATGTTACAACACAACCATGTTACAACACAACCATGTTACAACACAACCATGTTACAACACAACCATGTTACAACACAACCATGTTACACCCATGTTACACCACAACCATGTTACACCACAACCATGTTACAACACAACCATGTTACACCACAACCATGTTACACCCATGTTACAACACAACAATATTACAACCATGTTACAACACAGCCATGTTACAACACAGCCATGTTACAACACAACCATGTTACACCACAACCATGTTACAACACAACCATGTTACACCACAGCCATGTTACACCCATGTTACAACACAACAATATTACAACCATGTTACAACACAACCATGTTACACCACAGCCATGTTACACCCATGTTACAACACAACCATGTATCAACACAGCCATGTTACAACACAACCATGTTACAACACAACCATGTTACAACACAACCATGTTACACCACAACCATGTTACACCCATGTTACAACACAACAATATTACAACCATGTTACAACACAACCATGTTACAACACAGCCATGTTACAACCATGTTACAACCATGTTACAACACAGCCATGTTACAACAATGTTACAACCATGTTACAACACAGCCATGTTACAACACAGCCATGTTACAACACAACCATGTTACAACACAGCCATGTTACAACACAACCATGTTACAACACAACCATGTTACAACACAACCATGTTACAACACAACCATGTTACAACACAGCCATGTTACACCCATGTTACAACACACCCATGTTACACCACAACCATGTTACACCCATGTTACAACACAGCCATGTTACAACACAGCCATGTTACAACACAGCCATGTTACAACACAACAATATTACAACCATGTTACAACACAACCATGTTACAACACAACCATGTTACAATCATGTTACAACACAACCATGTTACAACACAGCCATGGTACAACCACGTTACAACCATGTTACAACCATGTTACAACCATGTTACAACACAGCCATGGTACAACCACGTTACAACCATGTTACAACCATGTTACACCACAACCATGTTACACCACAACCATGTTACAACACAGCCATGTTACACCCATGTTACAACACAGCCATGTTACAACACAGCCATGTTACAACACAGCCATGTTACAACACAACCATGTTACAACACAACCATGTTACAACACAGCCATGTTACAACCATGTTACAACACAGCCATGTTACAACACAGCCATGTTACAGCACAGCCATGTTACAACACAGCCATGTTACAACACAGCCATGTTACAGCCATGTTACAACACAACCATGTTACAACCATGTTACAACACAGCCATGTTACAACACAGCCATGTTACAACACAGCCATGTTACAACACAGCCATGTTACAACCATGTTACAACACAACCATGTTACAACCATGTTACAACACAGCCATGTTACAACACAGCCATGTTACAACACAGCCATGTTACAACACAGCCATGTTACAACCATGTTACAACACAACCATGTTACAACCATGTTACAACACAGCCATGTTACAACACAGCCATGTTACAACCATGTTACAACACAACCATGTTACAGCCATGTTACAACACAGCCATGTTACAACCATGTTACAACACAACCATGTTACAACCATGTTACAACACAGCCATGTTACACCACAGCCATGTTACAACACAGCCATGTTACACCACAGCCATGTTACAACACAGCCATGTTACAGCCATGTTACAACACAGCCATGTTACAGCCATGTTACAACACAGCCATGTTACAGCCATGTTACAACACAGCCATGTTACACCACAGCCATGTTACAACACAACCATATTATAACTATGTTACAACACAACCATGTTACATTAACAACACACCAATGTTACAGCAATGCAATCCCTCAACATACTCCCATACCTATTCCCTATTTAGTGCACTACTTTAGACCAGAGCTATGGCACCCTATTCCCTATTTAGCGCACTACTTTAGACCAGAGCTATGGCACCCTATTCCCTATTTAGCGCACTACTTTAGACCAGAGCTATGGCACCCTATTCCCTATTTAGCGCAGTACTTTAGACCAGAGCTATGGCCCTTTTCAAAATAAGTAGTGTGTAGCAAATAGGGTGTAATATGAACCACACAGCCACTGATACCACAGACACACCTGGAGAACATGAGGAGACTTCCAACAACACTGTACCTCTGTCTTGATACCACAGAACATAAGGAGACTTCCAACAACACTGCACCTCTGTCTTGATACCACAGAACATGAGACAACACTGCACCTCTGTCTTGATACCACAGAACATAAGGAGACTTCCAACAACACTGTACCTCTGTCTTGATACCACAGAACATAAGGAGACTTCCAACAACACTGTACCTCTGTCTTGATACCACAGAACATGAGGAGACTTCCAACAACACTGCACCTCTGTCTTGATACCACAGAACATAAGGAGACTTCCAACAACACTGTACCTCTGTCTTGATACCATAGAACATGAGACAACACTGTACCTCTGTCTTGATACCACAGAACATGAGGAGTCTTCCAACAACACTGTACCTCTGTCTTGATACCACAGAACATAAGGAGACTTCCAACAACACTGTACCTCTGTCTTGATACCACAGAACATGAGACAACACTGTACCTCTGTCTTGATACCACAGAACATGAGGAGACTTCCAACAACACTGTACCTCTGTCTTGATACCACAGAACATAAGGAGACTTCCAACAACACTGTACCTCTGTCTTGATACCACAGAACATGAGGAGACTTCCAACAACACTGTACCTCTGTCTTGATACCACAGAACATGAGGAGACTTCCAACAACACTGTACCTCTGTCTTGATACCACAGAACATGAGGAGACTTCCAACAACACTGTACCTCTGTCTTGATACCACAGACCATGAGGAGACTTCCAACAACACTGTACCTCTGTCTTGATACCACAGAACACGAGGAGACTTCCAACAACAACGCACCTCTTTTTTGTCTCCACTCTGCTCCGCTATGAGCTGGTCAAACACCAACCCAAACTCCTCGTGGATCTTCTGCATCTCATTGATGTGACTGGCCACCTTGTTCATGGCCTTCATAGCAACTGGACAGGATGTAGAGAGAAGAGGAACAATATTTTACTAAACCTAACCCTTCTGCATCCCATTCATTTAAAAAAATAAGATTTAAAAAATGTAGATTTTATTGTCACATATATCCCCCCCTCCCTCCCTTACCATTCAAGTGATAGTGTTCCTCACTGTCGGGGTCAGTCAGTGAGTACAGCTCTCTCAGTAGTAGTGGGTACTTCAGGACTCTCTGGATGGGTTTGATCAGGTAGGACTCCAGGGTTGAGGAGTGTTGCTGTTTAGGGTTCCTCTCTTCCAGAAACGCCTTGAAGTCTGCATCGGTCTTAGCTAGATGCAATGAGAGGGGATAGAGGGGGGGTTTAGACACGTAACCTCCAGACGTTTCAGAAGAGCTGGACAATGAAATAAGATCCAACATAAAGGAGGCCCCTGACTGTCTGCTGGTACCATACTGTTATGATCCAACATAAAGGAGGCCCCTGACTGTCTGCTGGTACCATACTGTTATGATCCAACATAAAGGAGGCCCCTGACTGTCTGCTGGTACCATACTGTTATGATCCAACATAAAGGAGGCCCCTGACTGTCTGCTGGTACCATACTGTTATGATCCAACATAAAGGAGGCCCCTGACTGTCTTCTGGTACCATACTGTTATGATCCAACATAAAGGAGGCCCCTGACTGTCTGCTGGTACCATACTGTTATGATCCAACATAAAGGAGGCCCCTGACTGCTGTTACCATACTGTTATGATCCAACATACGTTTCTGTCTTAGCTGGAAGCAGAGGAGAGTTTAATATACAGCCAAACGTTTCTGTCTTAGCTGGAAGCAGAGGAGAGTTTAATATACAGCCAAACGTTTCTGTCTTAGCTGGAAGCAGAGGAGAGTTTAATATACAGCCAAACGTTTCTGTCTTAGCTGGAAGCAGAGGAGAGTTTAATATACAGCTGAACGTTTCTGTCTTAGCTGGAAGCAGAGGAGAGTTTAATATACAGCTGAACGTTTCTGTCTTAGCTGGAAGCAGAGGAGAGTTTAATATACAGCTGAACGTTTCTGTCTTAGCTGGAAGCAGAGGAGAGTTTAATATACAGCTGAACGTTTCTGTCTTAGCTGGAAGCAGAGGAGAGTTTAATATACAGCTGAACGTTTCTGTCTTAGCTGGAAGCAGAGGAGAGTTTAATATACAGCCAAACGTTTCTGTCTTAGCTGGAAGCAGAGGAGAGTTTAATATACAGCCAAACGTTTCTGTCTTAGCTGGAAGCAGAGGAGAGTTTAATATACAGCCAAACGTTTCTGTCTTAGCTGGAAGCAGAGGAGAGTTTAATATACAGCCGAACGTTTCTGTCTTAGCTGGAAGCAGAGGAGAGTTTAATATACAGCCAAACATTTCTGTCTGAGCTGGAAGCAGAGGAGAGTTTAATATACAGCCGAACGTTTCTGTCTTAGCTGGAAGCAGAGGAGAGTTTAATATACAGCCGAACGTTTCTGCCTTAGCTGGAAGCAGAGGAGAGTTTAATATACAGCCAAATGTTTCACGGGAGCTGGACCTCTGTCTGAAAAAGTTATATGACCGAAACATCACTCTGTTTTTAATGGATTCGGGGCTCCAATAATAATGTGTGAGGTACAGTTTGGGGGTAGTCAAGGAACAGAGTTGAGCAACACTGTCCTAAGAAACACATTCTGTTGTTGCTATGAAGAGGTCATTCAACACTGTCCTAAGAAATACATTCTGTTGTTGCTATGAAGAGGTCATTCAACACTGTCCTAAGAAACACATTCTGTTGTTGCTATGAAGAGGTCATTCAACACTGTCCTAAGAAACACATTCTGTTGTTGCTATGAAGAGGTCATTCAACACTGTCCTAAGAAACACATTCTGTTGTTGCTATGAAGAGGTCATTCAACACTGTCCTAAGAAATACATTCTGTTGTTGCTATGAAGAGGTCATTCAACACTGTCCTAAGAAATACATTCTGTTGTTGCTATGAAGAGGTCATTCAACACTGTCCTAAGAAATACATTCTGTTGTTGCTATGAAGAGGTCATTCAACACTGTCCTAAGAAATACATTCTGTTGTTGCTATGAAGAGGTCATTCAACACTGTCCTAAGAAACACATTCTGTTGTTGCTATGAAGAGGTCATTCAACACTGTCCTAAGAAACACATTCTGTTGTTGCTATGAAGAGGTCATTCAACACTGTCCTAAGAAATACATTCTGTTGTTGCTATGAAGAGGTCATTCAACACTGTCCTAAGAAATACATTCTGTTGTTGCTATGAAGAGGTCATTCAACACTGTCCTAAGAAACACATTCTGTTGTTGCTATGAAGAGGTCATTCAACACTGTCCTAAGAAATACATTCTGTTGTTGCTATGAAGAGGTCATTCAACACTGTCCTAAGAAATACATTCTGTTGTTGCTATGAAGAGGTCATTCAACACGGAGGAAATAAACCACTCACGGATTTTTATCATGAGACAAATGTAGACTTTAAAACAGTTACGGAGTTTAATGGCTGTGATAGGAGAAAACTGAGGACGGATCAACAACATGGTAGTTACTCCACAATGCTAACTTAATTGACAGAGTGAAAAGAAGGAAGCCTGTACAGAATAAAAAATATTCCAACAAGCAAAAAATGTGGCAGAGAAATTCACTTTTTGTCCTGAATACAAGGTGTTATTTTTGGGGCAAATCCAATACATTACTGAGTACCACTCTCCATATTTTCAAGCATAGTGCTGGCTGCATCATGTTATGGATATGCTTGTAATCGTTAAGGACTGGGGAGTTTTTCAGGATAAAAAAATACATTTAATGGAGCTAAGCACAGGCAAAATCCTAGAGGAAAACCTGGTTCAGTCTGCTTTCCACCAGACACTGGGAGATGAATTCACCTTTCAGCAGGACAATAACCCAAAAACACAAGGTCAAATCTATACTGGCGTTGCTTACCAAGAGAACAGTGAATGTTCCTGAGTGGTCGAGTTACAGTTTTGAACTTAAATAAATCGGCTTGAAAATCTACGGCAAGACTTGAAAATGGTTGTCTGGCAATAACAATAACAATAACAATGGGAAAATGTTGCACAATCCAGGTGTGGAAAGCTCTTAGATACCAGAAAGACTCACAGCTGTAATCGCTGTCAAAGGTTTTCTAACATGCATTGACTCAAGGGCGTGAATACCTTATGTAAATGAGATATTTCTATACTCCATTTTGCACACATTGCTAAAAAAACATGTTTTCACTGTCATTAATGGAGTATTGTGTGTCGATGAGTGAAAGAGAGAAACATCTATGTAATCCATTTTTAATTCAGGCTGTAACACAACAACATGTGGAATAAGTCAAGGGGTGTGAATACTTTCTGAAGTCACTGTCCATAGGGACTGGTCAAAAGTAGGGCACTACGTAGGTAATACGCTGGCATGTGGGACACAAGCCCTCTGTAGTGCAGGGTGGAAAAGGTCGGGTCAGTGGAAACACCAGAGGTGCCAGGAAGGAATACTTCAGAGTCAAACTGTCATATAACACACCCTTTATGAGCAGCTAGGGGACACACACACACGAATACACGAATACAGGGTGTGTTTAACTCACCCTTTACGAGCACCTTGGGGACTTTGGTGTGGCTGGCGCAGAACGCGCTGTAGATCTTAAAACGGTCTGCATAGTACAGGAAGGACCCTCCTAGAGAGAAGAGGATTTTCTGAGGAGAGGAGAGAGTCGCGGTTACACAGTGTGTTTTGGTAGCGGCGGACAGTTAAAATGGTAGATGAAGGTTTGACAGTCTGTTGATAGATTTCTGTCCTCGTTCCAGGCAGGCTGTATATTTTGTCATTCCAGGCAGGCTGTATATTTTATCGTTCCAGGCAGGCTGTATATGTTGCCGATCCAGGCAGGCTGTATATTTTGCCAATCCAGGCAGGCTGTATATTTTGTCGTTCCAGGCAGGCTGTATATTTTGTCGTTCCAGGCAGGCTGTATATTGTGTCGTTCCAGGCAGGCTGTATATTTTATCGTTCCAGGCAGGCTGTATATTTTGCCGATCCAGGCAGGCTGTATATTTTGCCAATCCAGGCAGGCTGTATATTTTGTCAATCCAGGCAGGCTGTATATTTTGTCAATCCAGGCAGGCTGTATATTTTGTCGTTCCAGGCAGGCTGTATATTTTGTCGTTCCAGGCAGGCTGTATATGTTGCCGATCCAGGCAGGCTGTATATTTTGCCAATCCAGGCAGGCTGTATATTTTGTCAATCCAGGCAGGCTGTATATTTTATCGTTCCAGGCAGGCTGTATATGTTGCCGATCCAGGCAGGCTGTATATTTTGCCAATCCAGGCAGGCTGTATATTTTGTCAATCCAGGCAGGCTGTATATTTTGTCGTTCCAGGCAGGCTGTATATTTTATCGTTCCAGGCAGGCTGTATATGTTGCCGATCCAGGCAGGCTGTATATTTTATCGTTCCAGGCAGGCTGTATATGTTGCCGATCCAGGCAGGCTGTATATTTTGCCAATCCAGGCAGGCTGTATATTTTGTCAATCCAGGCAGGCTGTATATTTTGTCATTCCAGGCAGGCTGTATATTTTGTCGTTCCAGGCAGGCTGTATATTGTGTCGTTCCAGGCAGGCTGTATATTTTATCGTTCCAGGCAGGCTGTATATTTTATCGTTCCAGGCAGGCTGTATATTTTGCCGATCCAGGCAGGCTGTATATTTTATCGTTCCAGGCAGGCTGTATATGTTGCCGATCCAGGCAGGCTGTATATGTTGCCGATCCAGGCAGGCTGTATATTTTATCGTTCCAGGCAGGCTGTATATGTTGCCGATCCAGGCAGGCTGTATATTTTGCCAATCCAGGCAGGCTGTATATTTTGTCAATCCAGGCAGGCTGTATATTTTGTCATTCCAGGCAGGCTGTATATTTTGTCGTTCCAGGCAGGCTGTATATTGTGTCGTTCCAGGCAGGCTGTATATTTTATCGTTCCAGGCAGGCTGTATATTTTATCGTTCCAGGCAGGCTGTATATTTTGCCGATCCAGGCAGGCTGTATATTTTATCGTTCCAGGCAGGCTGTATATGTTGCCGATCCAGGCAGGCTGTATATTTTGCCAATCCAGGCAGGCTGTATATTTTGTCAATCCAGGCAGGCTGTATATTTTGTCATTCCAGGCAGGCTGTATATTTTGTCGTTCCAGGCAGGCTGTATATTGTGTCGTTCCAGGCAGGCTGTATATTTTATCGTTCCAGGCAGGCTGTATATTTTATCGTTCCAGGCAGGCTGTATATTTTGCCGATCCAGGCAGGCTGTATATTTTATCGTTCCAGGCAGGCTGTATATTTTGCCGATCCAGGCAGGCTGTATATTTTATCGTTCCAGGCAGGCTGTATATTTTGTCGTTCGAGGCAGGCTGTTATTTTGTCGTTCGAGGCAGGCTGTATACTTTGTCGTTCGAGGCAGGCTGTATATTTTGCCGATCCAGGCAGGCTGTATATTTTTAAATTCTAGGCAGTATGTTATTGTGTCGATCCAGGTAGGCTGCTATTTTGCCGATCCAGGCAGGCTGCTATTTTGCCGATCCAGGCAGGCTGCTATTTTGCCGATCCAGGCAGGCTGCTATTTTGTAATTCCAGGCAGGCTGTTATTTTGTACCTTGAACTGGTCCACACGCTCCAGCTTCTCCAGGTCTGGAACCAATCTGGTGCCGTCTTCTAGAGTCTTCAGGAATTCTACCTGGAACTGCACCATCTCAGGCAGGTTCCCAACCAGAATGTCCAGCTGGACAAAGGAAAGGAAAGGGAGGGAAATATATTATTTCACAATATATCAACAAATTACAACTCAAGTGCCCAATTACAGTGAGAGGGGGGGCTGCATCCCAAATGGCATCATATTCTCTCTATATAGTGCACTACTTTTGATGAGAGCTTTAAGAGCCCTGGTCAAAAGTAGTGCACTTCATAGGAGATTGGGAGCCATTTGGGCCGCAGGAGTGAGGGTGTTGAAGTGAGGCGATCCTATTAAAAGCACCAAAACCATCTGTGTTCCATCAACATCACAGTCTCACAGCCTTATAGTTATCCCTGTGTGTTCTCTCTTTTAAAACTCCTAGTCTCTCTTCCTCTCGCCCTTCATGTACACACAGCACAGTCTGTACATGATTACGCAACAGCCATTCTACGTTAAAAAAATGTTTTTGCTAAGAAATGTAAAAAGGCAGCATCAGTATCTCTCCCTCTCCCACCGTGTATCATACCTCATCCTGAGTGAGGCACGTCAGTATCTCTCCCTCTCCTACCGTGTATCATACCTCATCCTGAGTGAGGCACGTCAGTATCTCTCCCTCTCCCACAGTGTATCATACCTCATCCTGAGTGAGGCACGTCAGTATCTCTCCCTCTCCTACCGTGTATCATACCTCATCCTGAGTGAGGCACGTCAGTATCTCTCCCTCTCCTACCGTGTATCATACCTCATCCTGAGTGAGGCACGTCAGTATCTCTCCCTCTCCTACCGTGTATCATACCTCATCCTGAGTGAGGCACATCAGTTCTCTCCCTCTCCTACCGTGTATCATACCTCATCCTGAGTGAGGCACGTCAGTATCTCTCCCTCTCCTACCGTGTATCATACCTCATCCTGAGTGAGGCACGTCAGTTATCTCTCCCTCTCCTACCGTGTATCATACCTCATCCTGAGTGAGGCACGTCAGTATCTCTCCCTCTCCCACTGTGTATCATACCTCATCCTGAGTGAGGCACGTCAGTATCTCTCCCTCTCCTACCGTGTATCATACCTCATCCTGAGTGAGGCAGCACCAGTATCTCTCCCTCTCCCACAGTGTATCATACCTCATCCTGAGTGAGGCACGTCAGTATCTCTCCCTCTCCTACCGTGTATCATACCTCATCCTGAGTGAGGCACGTCAGTATCTCTCCCTCTCCCACCGTGTATCATACCTCATCCTGAGTGAGGCAGCACCAGTATCTCTCCCTCTCCCACAGTGTATCATACCTCATCCTGAGTGAGGCACGTCAGTATCTCTACCTCTCCCACAGTGTATCATACCTCATCCTGAGTGAGGCAGCACCAGTATCTCTCCCTCTCCCACCGTGTATCATACCTCATCCTGAGTGAGGCAGCACCAGTATCTCTCCCTCTCCCACAGTGTATCATACCTCATCCTGAGTGAGGCACGTCAGTATCTCTCCCTCTCCTACCGTGTATCATACCTTCCTGAGTGAGGCAGCACCAGTATCTCTCCCTCTCCCACCGTGTATCATACCTCATCCTGAGTGAGGCACGTCAGTATCTCTCCCTCTCCCACCGTGTATCATACCTCATCCTGAGTGAGGCACGTCAGTATCTCTCCCTCTCCCACCGTGTATCATACCTCATCCTGAGTGAGGCACGTCAGTATCTCTCCCTCTCCCACCGTGTATCATACCTCATCCTGAGTGAGGCACGTCAGTATCTCTCCCTCTCCCAAAGTGTATTATACCTCATCCTGAGTGAGGCACGTCAGTATCTCTCCCTCTCCTACCGTGTATCATACCTCATCCTGAGTGAGGCAGCGTCAGTATCTCTCCCTCTCCCACAGTGTATCATACCTCATCCTGAGTGAGGCACGTCAGTATCTCTCCCTCTCCTACCGTGTATCATACCTCATCCTGAGTGAGGCACGTCAGTATCTCTCCCTCTCCTACCGTGTATCATACCTCATCCTGAGTGAGGCACGTCAGTATCTCTACCTCTCCCACAGTGTATCATACCTCATCCTGAGTGAGGCAGCACCAGTATCTCTCCCTCTCCCACCGTGTATCATACCTCATCCTGAGTGAGGCACGTCAGTATCTCTCCCTCTCCTACCGTGTATCATACCTCATCCTGAGTGAGGCACGTCAGTATCTCTCCCTCTCCCACCGTGTATCATACCTCATCCTGAGTGAGGCAGCACCAGTATCTCTCCCTCTCCCACAGTGTATCATACCTCATCCTGAGTGAGGCACGTCAGTATCTCTACCTCTCCCACAGTGTATCATACCTCATCCTGAGTGAGGCAGCACCAGTATCTCTCCCTCTCCCACCGTGTATCATACCTCATCCTGAGTGAGGCAGCACCAGTATCTCTCCCTCTCCCACAGTGTATCATACCTCATCCTGAGTGAGGCACGTCAGTATCTCTCCCTCTCCTACCGTGTATCATACCTTCCTGAGTGAGGCAGCACCAGTATCTCTCCCTCTCCCACCGTGTATCATACCTCATCCTGAGTGAGGCACGTCAGTATCTCTCCCTCTCCCACCGTGTATCATACCTCATCCTGAGTGAGGCACGTCAGTATCTCTCCCTCTCCCACCGTGTATCATACCTCATCCTGAGTGAGGCACGTCAGTATCTCTCCCTCTCCCACCGTGTATCATACCTCATCCTGAGTGAGGCACGTCAGTATCTCTCCCTCTCCCAAAGTGTATTATACCTCATCCTGAGTGAGGCACGTCAGTATCTCTCCCTCTCCTACCGTGTATCATACCTCATCCTGAGTGAGGCAGCGTCAGTATCTCTCCCTCTCCCACAGTGTATCATACCTCATCCTGAGTGAGGCACGTCAGTATCTCTCCCTCTCCTACCGTGTATCATACCTCATCCTGAGTGAGGCACGTCAGTATCTCTCCCTCTCCTACCGTGTATCATACCTCATCCTGAGTGAGGCACGTCAGTATCTCTCCCTCTCCCACCGTGTATCATACCTCATCCTGAGTGAGGCAGCACCAGTATCTCTCCCTCTCCCACAGTGTATCATACCTCATCCTGAGTGAGGCACGTCAGTATCTCTACCTCTCCCACAGTGTATCATACCTCATCCTGAGTGAGGCAGCACCAGTATCTCTCCCTCTCCCACCGTGTATCATACCTCATCCTGAGTGAGGCACGTCAGTATCTCTACCTCTCCCACAGTGTATCATACCTCATCCTGAGTGAGGCAGCACCAGTATCTCTCCCTCTCCCACCGTGTATCATACCTCATCCTGAGTGAGGCAGCACCAGTATCTCTCCCTCTCCCACAGTGTATCATACCTCATCCTGAGTGAGGCACGTCAGTATCTCTCCCTCTCCTACCGTGTATCATACCTCATCCTGAGTGAGGCAGCACCAGTATCTCTCCCTCTCCCACCGTGTATCATACCTCATCCTGAGTGAGGCACGTCAGTATCTCTCCCTCTCCCACCGTGTATCATACCTCATCCTGAGTGAGGCACGTCAGTATCTCTCCCTCTCCCACCGTGTATCATACCTCATCCTGAGTGAGGCACGTCAGTATCTCTCCCTCTCCCACCGTGTATCATACCTCATCCTGAGTGAGGCACGTCAGTATCTCTCCCTCTCCCACCGTGTATCATACCTCATCCTGAGTGAGGCACGTCAGTATCTCTCCCTCTCCCACCGTGTATCATACCTCATCCTGAGTGAGGCAGCGTCAGTATCTCTCCCTCTCCCACAGTGTATTATACCTCATCCTGAGTGAGGCACGTCAGTATCTCTCCCTCTCCTACCGTGTATCATACCTCATCCTGAGTGAGGCACGTCAACATCTCTCCCTCTCCCACCGTGTATCATACCTCATCCTGAGTGAGGCACGTCAGTATCTCTCCCACAGTGTATCATACCTCATCCTGAGTGAGGCAGCACCAGTATCTCTCCCTCTCCCACAGTGTATCATACCTCATCCTGAGTGAGGCACGTCAGTATCTCTCCCTCTCCTACCGTGTATCATACCTCATCCTGAGTGAGGCACGTCAGTATCTCTCCCTCTCCCACCGTGTATCATACCTCATCCTGAGTGAGGCAGCACCAGTATCTCTCCCTCTCCCACAGTGTATCATACCTCATCCTGAGTGAGGCACGTCAGTATCTCTACCTCTCCCACAGTGTATCATACCTCATCCTGAGTGAGGCAGCACCAGTATCTCTCCCTCTCCCACCGTGTATCATACCTCATCCTGAGTGAGGCAGCACCAGTATCTCTCCCTCTCCTACCGTGTATCATACCTCATCCTGAGTGAGGCACGTCAGTATCTCTCCCTCTCCTACCGTGTATCATACCTCATCCTGAGTGAGGCACATCAGTTATCGCTCCCTCTCCCACAGTGTATCATACCTCATCCTGAGTGAGGCACATCAGTATCTCTCCCTCTCCTACCGTGTATCATACCTCGTCCTGAGTGAGGCACGTCAGTATCTCTCCCTCTCCCACCGTGTATCATACCTCATCCTGAGTGAGGCACGTCAGTATCTCTCCCTCTCCCACCGTGTATCATACCTCATCCTGAGTGAGGCACGTCAGTATCTCTCCCTCTCCCACAGTGTATCATACCTCATCCTGAGTGAGGCAGCACCAGTATCTCTCCCTCTCCCACCGTGTATCATACCTCATCCTGAGTGAGGCACGTCAGTATCTCTACCTCTCCCACAGTGTATCATACCTCATCCTGAGTGAGGCAGCACCAGTATCTCTCCCTCTCCTACCGTGTATCATACCTCATCCTGAGTGAGGCACGTCAGTATCTCTCCCTCTCCTACCGTGTATCATACCTCATCCTGAGTGAGGCACGTCAGTTATCTCTCCCTCTCCTACCGTGTATCATACCTCATCCTGAGTGAGGCACGTCAGTATCTCTCCCTCTCCCACTGTGTATCATACCTCATCCTGAGTGAGGCACGTCAGTATCTCTCCCTCTCCTACCGTGTATCATACCTCATCCTGAGTGAGGCAGCACCAGTATCTCTCCCTCTCCCACAGTGTATCATACCTCATCCTGAGTGAGGCACGTCAGTATCTCTCCCTCTCCTACCGTGTATCATACCTCATCCTGAGTGAGGCACGTCAGTATCTCTCCCTCTCCCACCGTGTATCATACCTCATCCTGAGTGAGGCAGCACCAGTATCTCTCCCTCTCCCACAGTGTATCATACCTCATCCTGAGTGAGGCACGTCAGTATCTCTACCTCTCCCACAGTGTATCATACCTCATCCTGAGTGAGGCAGCACCAGTATCTCTCCCTCTCCCACCGTGTATCATACCTCATCCTGAGTGAGGCAGCACCAGTATCTCTCCCTCTCCCACAGTGTATCATACCTCATCCTGAGTGAGGCACGTCAGTATCTCTCCCTCTCCTACCGTGTATCATACCTTCCTGAGTGAGGCAGCACCAGTATCTCTCCCTCTCCCACCGTGTATCATACCTCATCCTGAGTGAGGCACGTCAGTATCTCTCCCTCTCCCACCGTGTATCATACCTCATCCTGAGTGAGGCACGTCAGTATCTCCCCCTCTCCCACCGTGTATCATACCTCATCCTGAGTGAGGCACGTCAGTATCTCTCCCTCTCCCACCGTGTATCATACCTCATCCTGAGTGAGGCACGTCAGTATCTCTCCCTCTCCCAAAGTGTATTATACCTCATCCTGAGTGAGGCACGTCAGTATCTCTCCCTCTCCTACCGTGTATCATACCTCATCCTGAGTGAGGCAGCGTCAGTATCTCTCCCTCTCCCACAGTGTATCATACCTCATCCTGAGTGAGGCACGTCAGTATCTCTCCCTCTCCTACCGTGTATCATACCTCATCCTGAGTGAGGCACGTCAGTATCTCTCCCTCTCCTACCGTGTATCATACCTCATCCTGAGTGAGGCACGTCAGTATCTCTCCCTCTCCCACCGTGTATCATACCTCATCCTGAGTGAGGCAGCACCAGTATCTCTCCCTCTCCCACAGTGTATCATACCTCATCCTGAGTGAGGCACGTCAGTATCTCTACCTCTCCCACAGTGTATCATACCTCATCCTGAGTGAGGCAGCACCAGTATCTCTCCCTCTCCCACCGTGTATCATACCTCATCCTGAGTGAGGCACGTCAGTATCTCTACCTCTCCCACAGTGTATCATACCTCATCCTGAGTGAGGCAGCACCAGTATCTCTCCCTCTCCCACCGTGTATCATACCTCATCCTGAGTGAGGCAGCACCAGTATCTCTCCCTCTCCCACAGTGTATCATACCTCATCCTGAGTGAGGCACGTCAGTATCTCTCCCTCTCCTACCGTGTATCATACCTCATCCTGAGTGAGGCAGCACCAGTATCTCTCCCTCTCCCACCGTGTATCATACCTCATCCTGAGTGAGGCACGTCAGTATCTCTCCCTCTCCCACCGTGTATCATACCTCATCCTGAGTGAGGCACGTCAGTATCTCTCCCTCTCCCACCGTGTATCATACCTCATCCTGAGTGAGGCACGTCAGTATCTCTCCCTCTCCCACCGTGTATCATACCTCATCCTGAGTGAGGCACGTCAGTATCTCTCCCTCTCCCACCGTGTATCATACCTCATCCTGAGTGAGGCACGTCAGTATCTCTCCCTCTCCCACCGTGTATCATACCTCATCCTGAGTGAGGCAGCGTCAGTATCTCTCCCTCTCCCACAGTGTATTATACCTCATCCTGAGTGAGGCACGTCAGTATCTCTCCCTCTCCTACCGTGTATCATACCTCATCCTGAGTGAGGCACGTCAACATCTCTCCCTCTCCCACCGTGTATCATACCTCATCCTGAGTGAGGCACGTCAGTATCTCTCCCACAGTGTATCATACCTCATCCTGAGTGAGGCAGCACCAGTATCTCTCCCTCTCCCACAGTGTATCATACCTCATCCTGAGTGAGGCACGTCAGTATCTCTCCCTCTCCTACCGTGTATCATACCTCATCCTGAGTGAGGCACGTCAGTATCTCTCCCTCTCCCACCGTGTATCATACCTCATCCTGAGTGAGGCAGCACCAGTATCTCTCCCTCTCCCACAGTGTATCATACCTCATCCTGAGTGAGGCACGTCAGTATCTCTACCTCTCCCACAGTGTATCATACCTCATCCTGAGTGAGGCAGCACCAGTATCTCTCCCTCTCCCACCGTGTATCATACCTCATCCTGAGTGAGGCAGCACCAGTATCTCTCCCTCTCCTACCGTGTATCATACCTCATCCTGAGTGAGGCACGTCAGTATCTCTCCCTCTCCTACCGTGTATCATACCTCATCCTGAGTGAGGCACATCAGTTATCGCTCCCTCTCCCACAGTGTATCATACCTCATCCTGAGTGAGGCACATCAGTATCTCTCCCTCTCCTACCGTGTATCATACCTCGTCCTGAGTGAGGCACGTCAGTATCTCTCCCTCTCCCACCGTGTATCATACCTCATCCTGAGTGAGGCACGTCAGTATCTCTCCCTCTCCCACCGTGTATCATACCTCATCCTGAGTGAGGCACGTCAGTATCTCTCCCTCTCCCACAGTGTATCATACCTCATCCTGAGTGAGGCACGTCAGTATCTCTCCCTCTCCCACCGTGTATCATACCTCATCCTGAGTGAGGCACGTCAGTATCTCTCCCTCTCCCACAGTGTATCATACCTCATCCTGAGTGAGGCACGTCAGTATCTCTCCCTCTCCCACCGTGTATCCTACCTCATCCTGAGTGAGGCAGCACCAGTATCTCTCCCTCTCCCACAGTGTATCATACCTCATCCTGAGTGAGGCAGCACCAGTATCTCTCCCTCTCCCACCGTGTATCATACCTCATCCTGAGTGAGGCAGCACCAGTATCTCTCCCTCTCCCACAGTGTATCATACCTCATCCTGAGTGAGGCACGTCAGTATCTCTCCCTCTCCTACCGTGTATCATACCTCATCCTGAGTGAGGCAGCACCAGTATCTCTCCCTCTCCCACCGTGTATCATACCTCATCCTGAGTGAGGCACGTCAGTATCTCTCCCTCTCCCACAGTGTATCATACCTCATCCTGAGTGAGGCAGCACCAGTATCTCTCCCTCTCCTACCGTGTATCATACCTCATCCTGAGTGAGGCACGTCAGTATCTCTCCCTCTCCTACCGTGTATCATACCTCATCCTGAGTGAGGCACATCAGTTATCGCTCCCTCTCCCACAGTGTATCATACCTCATCCTGAGTGAGGCACGTCAGTATCTCTCCCTCTCCCACCGTGTATCATACCTCATCCTGAGTGAGGCAGCATCAGTATCTCTCCCTCTCCTACCGTGTATCATACCTCATCCTGAGTGAGGCACATCAGTATCTCTCCCTCTCCTACCGTGTATCATACCTCGTCCTGAGTGAGGCACGTCAGTATCTCTCCCTCTCCCACCGTGTATCATACCTCATCCTGAGTGAGGCACGTCAGTATCTCTCCCTCTCCCACCGTGTATCATACCTCATCCTGAGTGAGGCACGTCTCCTTCTGCAGTGGGGTTAAGTACCTCCCGATGAGACAATTGAGATCCTGCAAGAAAAAGAGTGATTCAGATTTGATTAAGGTGCTGGACTCACACACTCTCAAACACCCATTGAATGGGATAGTGGAGACACACAAGCACGCACACACACACACACACGCACACACCAGCCGTTGATTGGGGTGGTGGATGTCATCTCATGGATATGTACACACACGGAGAGGGAGAATAGAAAACACTCTGGCTTAAAACACCTGATGTTACATCTCTTATCACAACATAGTCATTAAGTCATCAAGCTGTACTATAAACCAACTGGCACGCACAGTGTTGAATTAAAATAACACTGTTCCTAATCATATGGAAATATATACATCCTTTATTCTCTAGGGTCTCACACTGACTTGAGTTTGTTTGAAGGATTATGACATCTCTGTTAAGATATCTCTGTTAAGATATCTCTGTTAAGATATCTCTGTTAAGATATCTCTGGTAAGATATCTCTGGTAAGATATCTCTGGTAAGATATCTCTGGTAAGATATCTCTGGTAAGATATCTCTGTTAAGACATCTCCGTTAAGACATCTCCGTTATGATATCTCCGTTATGATATCTCCGTTATGATATCTCCGTTATGATATCTCCGTTAAGACATCTCCGTTAAGACATCTCCGTTAAGACATCTCCGTTATGATATCTCCGTTATGATATCTCTGTTAAGACATCTCCGTTAAGACATCTCCGTTAAGATATCTCCGTTAAGACATCTCCGTTAAGACATCTCCGTTAAGACATCTCCGTTAAGACATCTCCGTTAAGACATCTCCGTTAAGACATCTCCGTTAAGACATCTCCGTTAAGACATCTCAGTTAAGACATCTCAGTTAAGATATCTCTGTTATGATATCTCCGTTATGATATCTCCGTTATGATATCTCCGTTATGATATCTCCGTTAAGATATCTCTGTTAAGACATCTCTGTTAAGACATCTCAGTTAAGATATCTCTGTTAAGATATCTCTGTTAAGATATCTCCGTTAAGATATCTCCGTTATGATATCTCCGTTATGATATCTCCGTTATGATATCTCTGTTAAGATATCTCTGTTAAGACATCTCTGTTAAGATATCTCCGTTAAGATATCTCCGTTATGATATCTCTGTTAAGATATCTCTGTTAAGATATCTCCGTTATGATATCTCTGTTAAGATATCTCTGTTAAGATATCTCTGTTAAGATATCTCTGTTTCTACTTAGATCAGATAAATACACAACACGACCAAAAGTATGTGGACACCTGCTCGTCGAACATCTCATTCCAAAACCACGGGTATTAATATGGAGTTGGTT
This sequence comes from Salvelinus alpinus, assembly GCF_045679555.1. Taxonomy (NCBI): domain Eukaryota; kingdom Metazoa; phylum Chordata; class Actinopteri; order Salmoniformes; family Salmonidae; genus Salvelinus; species Salvelinus alpinus. Next base: position 48,759,295 of record NC_092107.1, on the reverse strand, counting down.
CCCCCCATTTGCTGTTATAACAGCCTCCTCTCTTCTGGGAAGGCTTTCCACTAGATGTTGGAACATTGCTGCTATAACAGCCTCCACTCTTCTGGGAAGGCTTTCCACTAGATGTTGGAACATTGCTGATATAACAGTCTCCACTCTTCTGGGAAGGCTTTCCACTAGATGTTGGAACATTGCTGCTATAACAGCCTCCACTCTTCTGGGAAGGCTTTCCACTAGATGTTGGAACATTGCTGATATAACAGTCTCCACTCTTCTGGGAAGGCTTTCCACTAGATGTTGGAACATTGCTGCTGTAACAGCCTCCACTCTTCTGGGAAGGCTTTCCACTAGATGTTGGAACATTGCTGCTATAACAGCCTCCACTCTTCTGGGAAGGCTTTCCACTAGATGTTGGAACATTGCTGCTGTAACAGCCTCCACTCTTCTGGGAAGGCTTTCCACTAGATGTTGGAACATTGCTGCTGTAACAGCCTCCACTCTTCTGGGAAGGCTTTCCACTAGATGTTGGAACATTGCTGATATAACAGCATCCACTCTTCTGGGAAGGCTTTCCACTAGATGTTGGAACATTGCTGCTTTAACAGCCTCCACTCTTCTGGGAAGGCTTTCCACTAGATGTTGGAACATTGCTGCTATAACAGCCTCCACTCTTCTGGGAAGGCTTTCCACTAGATGTTGGAACATTGCTGCTGTAACAGCCTCCACTCTTCTGGGAAGGCTTTCCACTAGACGTTGGAACATTGCTGCTATAACAGCCTCCACTCTTTTGGGAAGGCTTTCCACTAGATGTTGGAACATTGCTGCTATAACAGCCTCCACTCTTCTGGGAAGGCTTTCCACTAGATGTTGGAACATTGCTGATATAACAGTCTCCACTCTTCTGGGAAGGCTTTCCACTAGATGTTGGAACATTGCTGCTGTAACAGCCTCCACTCTTCTGGGAAGGCTTTCCACTAGATGTTGGAACATTGCTGCTATAACAGCCTCCACTCTTCTGGGAAGGCTTTCCACTAGATGTTGGAACATTGCTGATATAACAGTCTCCACTCTTCTGGGAAGGCTTTCCACTAGATGTTGGAACATTGCTGCTGTAACAGCCTCCACTCTTCTGGGAAGGCTTTCCCCTAGATGTTGGAACATTGCTGCTGTAACAGCCTCCACTCTTCTGGGAAGGCTTTCCACTAGATGTTGGAACATTGCTGATATAACAGCATCCACTCTTCTGGGAAGGCTTTCCACTAGATGTTGGAACATTGCTGCTTTAACAGCCTCCACTCTTCTGGGAAGGCTTTCCACTAGATGTTGGAACATTGCTGCTATAACAGCCTCCACTCTTCTGGGAAGGCTTTCCACTAGATGTTGGAACATTGCTGCTGTAAAAGCCGCCACTCTTCTGGGAAGGCTTTCCACTAGATGTTGGAACATTGCTGCTATAACAGCCTCCACTCTTCTGGGAAGGCTTTCCACTAGATGTTGGTACATTGCTGCTATAACAGCCTCCACTCTTCTGGGAAGGCTTTCCACTAGATGTTGGAACATTGCTACTATAACAGCCTCCACTCTTCTGGGAAGGCTTTCCACTAGATGTTGGAACATTGCTGCTATAACAGCCTCCACTCTTCTGGGAAGGCTTTCCACTAGATGTTGGTACATTGCTGCTATAACAGCCTCCACTCTTCTGGGAAGGCTTTCCACTAGATGTTGGAACATTGCTGATATAACAGCCTCCACTCTTCTGGGAAGGCTTTCCACTAGATGTTGGAACATTGCTGCTACAACAGCCTCCACTCTTCTGGGAAGGCTTTCCACTAGATGTTGGAACATTGCTGCTATAACAGCCTCCACTCTTCTGGGAAGGCTTTCCACTAGATGTTGGTACATTGCTGCTGTAACAGCCTCCACTCTTCTGGGAAGGCTTTCCACTAGATGTTGGAACATTGCTGATATAACAGTCTCCACTCTTCTGGGAAGGCTTTCCACTAGATGTTGGAACATTACTGATATAACAGCCTCCACTCTTCTGGGAAGGCTTTCCACTAGATGTTGGAACATTGCTGCTGTAACAGCCTCCACTCTTCTGGGAAGGCTTTCCACTAGATGTTGGAACATTGCTGCTGTAACAGCCTCCACTCTTCTGGGAAGGCATTCCACTAGATGTTGGAACATTGCTGCTATAACAGCCTCCACTCTTCTGGGAAGGATTTCCACTAGATGTTGGAACATTGCTGCTATAACAGCCTCCACTCTTCTGGGAAGGCTTTCCACTAGATGTTGGAACATTGCTGCTATAACAGCCTCCACTCTTCTGGGAAGGCTTTCCGCTAGATGTCGGTACATTGCTGCTATAACAGCCTCCACTCTTCTGGGAAGGCTTTCCACTAGATGTTGGAACATTGCTGCTATAACAGCTCCACTCTTCTGGGAAGGCTTTCCACTAGATGTTGGAACATTGCTGCTATAACAGCCTCCACTCTTCTGGGAAGGCTTTCCACTAGATGTTGGAACATTGCTGCTATAACAGCCTCCACTCTTCTGGGAAGGCTTTCCACTAGATGTTGGAACATTGCTGCTATAACAGCCTCCACTCTTCTGGGAAGGCTTTCCACTAGATGTTGGTACATTGCTGCTATAACAGCCTCCACTCTTCTGGGAAGGCTTTCCACTAGATGTTGGAACATTGCTGCTGTAACAGCCTCCACTCTTCTGGGAAGGCTTTCCATTAGATGTTGGAACATTGCTGCTATAACAGCCTCCACTCTTCTGGGAAGGCTTTCCACTTGATGTTGGAACATTGCTGCAGGGACTTGTTTCCATTCAGCCACAAGAACATTAGTGAGGTCGGGCACTGATGTTGGGATATTAGGCCCGGCTCGCAGTCAGCATTCCAATTCATCCCAAAGGTGTTTGATTGGGTTGAGTTCAGGGCTCTGTGCAGGCCAGTCAAGTTCTTCCACACTGATCTCAACCAACCATTTCTGTATGGACCTCGCTTTGTGCACGGGGGCATTGTCATGCTGAAACAGGAAAGGGCCTTCCCCAAACTGTTGCCACAAAGTTGGAAGCACAGAATCGTCTAGAATGTCATTGTATGCTGTAGCGTTAAGATTTCCCTTCACTGGAACTAAGGGGCCCGAACCATGAAAACCAGCCCCAGACCATTATTCCTCCACCAAACTTTACAGTTAGCACAATGCATTGGGGCAGGTAGCATTTCTCCTGGCATCTGTCACTCCAGAGAACGCGTTTCAACTGCTCCAGAGTCCAATGGTGGCGATCTTTACACCACTCCAGCTGACGCTTGCCATTGCGCATGGTGATCAGATTACATATGTATTTAATATCCCTCTTTCTAGTTAGATCAGATTACATATGTATTGACATCTGTTTCTAGTTAGATCAGATTACATATATATTGTGATCTGTTTCTAGTTAGATCAGATTACATATGTATTGAGGTTATATTATGTATTTGATTTCTCAGAGTTTCTTTGTAACCCAGTTAAAATACAATAAAATGTATTGCTTTTCTATATTCTATTACCCAGTTATGACACCCCCCCCCCCCACAAACACCCCCCACACAGCAGAGATGTAGTACTACTGTTACTGACTTTGACATAGGCGCGTTCCGTCTCAACTAGCTCACAGATTACTTTGCGTAGCTTGTCGGCGTCGGAGAGCTGGCGGCTGGCGGTGCCGGTGGCAGGGGGACGGAAGTGCGAGTCCAGGGTGGGGGGCGAGGAGGTCGTGGCACACTCGGACGGATTCATATCATGGAGACTGCGGCAGAATGCTGCAACCTGCTCTGTACTCTACAGAGAGAGGTAGAGAGAGAGAGGCAAAGAGAGAGGTAGAGAGAGGGCAAGAGAGAGAGAGGTAGAAAGAGAGAGGGCAAGAGAGAGAGAGGTAGAGAGAGAGGCAGGGAGAGAAAGGTAGAGAGAGAGATGGATGGTGGATGGATGGAGAGGAGCGAGAACGAGAGAGACAGACGGAGTGAGAGACAAATGAGAGGAGAGAGATGGAGAGAGATAGAGGGAGGGACAGAGGGTGATAAGAGGGAAAATGAGAGATGGAGAGGAGAAAGGGAGAGAGAGAGAGGGTGGGATGAGAGGAGAGATGTAGAGAGAGAGCGAAAGAGGAGGGATGGATGGAGAGGTAGAGAGAGAGAGGAATCGAGAGGAGAGAGGGGTAGAGAGAGAAAGGTATGTGAGAGAGAGGGGGGGTGGAGAGGAGAATGGGAAAGAGGTAGAGAGAGGGAGGGAGATGAAGAGAAAGGGGAGGGGAAAGAGGTAGAGAGAGGGAGGGAGATGAAGAGAAAGGGGAGGGGAGAGAGGTATGTGGAGAGAGACAGAAAGAAGTAGAGAGAGAGGAATGGAGAGGAGAGAGGGAAGTGAGAGGAGAGAGGGAAGTGAGAGGAGAGAGAATTTTTAATTGGCAATAATCCCAGATTTCTTTCCTCAGGGCCATGGGGTGAGACAGGGATGCAGCTTAACGCCCACCCTCTTCAGCATTTACGTCAATGAATTGGCGAGGGCACTAAAACAGTCTGCAGCACCCGGCCTCACCCTACTGGACTAGGAAATGTTTACTGATGATCTGGTGCTTCTGTCTCCAACCAACCAACCATCCCCGACAGGGCCTAACTATACTGGGGAGGAGAGGTTATTCAGGACAGGGCCTAACTATACTGGGGAGGAGAGGTTATTCAGGACAGGGCCTAACTATACTGGGGAGGAGGGGGTAGGGGTTATTCAGGACAGGGCCTAACTATACTGGGGAGGAGAGGTTATTCAGGACAGGACCTAACTATACTGGGGAGGAGAGGTTATTCAGGACAGGACCTAACTATACTGGGGAGGAGAGGTTATTCAGGACAGGACCTAACTATACTGGGGAGGAGGGGTTAGGGGTTATTCAGGACAGGGCCTAACTATACTGGGGAGGAGGGGGTAGGGGTTATTCAGGGCCTAACTATACTGGGGAGGAGGGGGTAGGGGTTATTCAGGACAGGGCCTAACTATACTGGGGAGGAGGGGTTAGGGGTTATTCAGGACAGGGCCTAACTATACTGGGGAGGAGGGGTTAGGGGTTATTCAGGACAGGGCCTAACTATACTGGGGAGGAGGGGTTAGGGGTTATTCAGGACAGGGCCTAACTATACTGGGGAGGAGGGGTTAGGGGTTATTCAGGACAGGGCCTAACTATACTGGGGAGGAGGGGTTAGGGGTTATTCAGGACAGGGCCTAACTATACTGGGGAGGAGGGGTTAGGGGTTATTCAGGACAGGGCCTAACTATACTGAGGAGGAGGGGTTAGGGGGTTATTCAGGACAGGGCCTAACTATACTGGGGAGGAGGGGTTAGGGGTTATTCAGGACAGGACCTAACTATATTGGGGAGGAGGGGTTAGGGGTTATTCAGGACAGGGCCTAACTATACTGGGGAGGAGGGGTTAGGGGTTATTCAGGACAGGGCCTAACTATACTGGGGAGGAGGGGTTAGGGGTTATTCAGGACAGGGCCTAACTATACTGGGGAGGAGGGGTTAGGGGTTATTCAGGACAGGACCTAACTATACTGGGGAGGAGGGGTTAGGGGTTATTCAGGACAGGGCCTAACTATACTGGGGAGGAGGGGTTAGGGGTTATTCAGGACAGGGCCTAACTATACTGGGGAGGAGGGGTTAGGGGTTATTCAGGACAGGGCCTAACTATACTGAGGAGGAGGGGTTAGGGGGTTATTCAGGACAGGGCCTAACTATACTGGGGAGGAGGGGTTAGGGGTTATTCAGGACAGGGCCTAACTATACTGGGGAGGAGGGGTTAGGGGTTATTCAGGACAGGGCCTAACTATACTGGGGAGGAGGGGTTAGGGGTTATTCAGGACAGGGCCTAACTATACTGGGGAGGAGGGGTTAGGGGTTATTCAGGACAGGGCCTAACTATACTGGGGAGGAGGGGTTAGGGGGTTATTCAGGACAGGGCCTAACTATACTGGGGAGGAGGGGTTAGGGGTTATTCAGGACAGGGCCTAACTATACTGGGGAGGAGAGGTTAGGGGTTATTCAGGACAGGGCCTAACTATACTGGGGAGGAGGGGTTAGGGGTTATTCAGGACAGGGCCTAACTATACTGGGGAGGAGGGGTTAGGGGTTATTCAGGACAGGGCCTAACTATACTGAGAGGAGGGGTTAGGGGTTATTCAGGACAGGGCCTAACTATACTGGGGAGGAGGGGTTAGGGGTTATTCAGGACAGGGCCTAACTATACTGGGGAGGAGGGGTTAGGGGTTATTCAGGACAGGGCCTAACTATACTGGGGAGGAGGGGTTAGGGGTTATTCAGGACAGGGCCTAACTATACTGGGAGGAGGGGTTAGGGGTTATTCAGGACAGGGCCTAACTATACTGGCCCAATAAGCCAGTATAGCACAGGGATATCCTAGAGATATCCCTTATTGTAACAGTGGTTCGGGAGTTGGTGATTGATGCTGGTGTCCTGGGTTTGAGACCCGGCTAGGGAAATCTTCTCTACTCTCACGTTCGTATCAATATACTGTATGTTAATGTCATTACTTGGCAACAGTTACAACACACCTATCTGATCCAATTCAATATAGTTTCTCATTGAAAGATGTCAAATCGGTAGACTTGTAGAGCGAGTTCTCTTTGAGATGCTCAGCTCTCGTTTTCCTGAAACACCGCGTGTACCATGTAGAGGCAACACGTGTACCATGTAGAAGCAACACGTGTACCATGTAGAGGCAACACGTGTACCATGTAGAAGCAACACGTGTACCATGTAGAGGCAACACGTGTACCATGTAGAAGCAACACGTGTACCATGTAGAAGCAACATGTGTACCATGTAGAAGCAACACGTGTACCATGTAGAAGAAACACGTGTACCATATAGAGGCAACACGTGTACCATGTAGAGGCAACACGTGTACCATGTAGAAGCAACACGTGTACCATGTAGAGGCAACACGTGTACCATGTAGAAGCAACACGTGTACCATGTAGAAGCAACACGTGTACCATGTAGAAGCAACACGTGTACCATGTAGAAGCAACACGTGTACCATGTAGAAGCAACACGTGTACCATGTAGAAGCAACACGTGTACCATGTAGAGGCAACACGTGTACCATGTAGAGGCAACACGTGTACCATGTAGAAGCAACACGTGTACCATGTAAAAGCAACACGTGTACCATGTAGAAGCAACACGTGTACCATGTAGAGGCAACACGTGTACCATGTAGAGGCAACACGTGTACCATGTAGAGGCAACACGTGTACCATGTAGAGGCAACACGTGTACCATGTAGAGGCAACACGTGTCTCTGATTAAGAGTGACGTCACATCAGCTCTCATCATAACATTTCTATCTGAAACAGTCCTACTTTGTTACTGAAACATGGCCCAGTAGGTAGTGTTGCTTCTGGTAGAAACATGGCTCAGGTGGTAGTGTTGCTTCTGATAGAAACATGGCCCAGGTAGTAGTGTTGCTTCTGATAGAAACATGGCCCAGGTAGTAGTGTTGCTTCTGGTAGAAACATGGCCCAGGTAGTAGTGTTGCTTCTGGTAGAAACATGGCCCAGGTAGTAGTGTTGCTTCTGGTAGAAACATGGCCCAGGTAGTAGTGTTGCTTCTGGTAGAAACATGGCCCAGGTGGTAGTGTTGCTTCTGGTAGAAACATGGCCCAGTAGGTAGTGTTGCTTCTGATAGAAACATGGCCCAGGTGGTAGTGTTGCTTCTGGTAGAAACATGGCCCAGATCGTAGTGTTGCTTCTGATAGGAACATGGCCCAGGTAGTAGTGTTGCTTCTGATAGAAACATGGCCCAGTAGGTAGTGTTGCTTCTGGTAGAAACATGGCCCAGGTAGTAGTTTTGCTTCTGATAGAAACATGGCCCAGGTAGTAGTGTTGCTTCTGGTAGAAACATGGTCCAGTAGGTAGTGTTGCTTCTGATAGAAACATGGCCCAGGTAGTAGTGTTGCTTCTGATAGAAACATGGTCCAGTAGGTAGTGTTTCTTCTGATAGAAACATGGCCCAGTAGGTAGTGTTGCTTCTGGTAGAAACATGGCCCAGGTAGTAGTGTTGCTTCTGATAGAAACATGGCCCGGGTAGTAAGGTTGCTTCTGATAGAAACATGGCCCAGGTACTAATGTTGCTTCTAATAGAAACATGGCCCAGTAGGTAGTGTTGCTTCTGATAGAAACATGGCCCTGGTAGTAGTGTTGCTTCTGATATAAACATGTTCCAGGTAGTAGTGTTGCTTCTGATAGAAACATGGCCCAGTAGGTAGTGTTGCTTCTGATAGAAAACATGGCCCAGTAGGTAGTGTTGCTTCTGATAGAAAACATGGCCCAGGTAGTAGTGTTACTTCTGATAGAAACATGGCCCAGGAAGTAGTGTTGCTTCTGGTAGAAACATGGTCCAGTAGGCAGTGTTGCTTCTGATAGAAAACATGGCCCAGTAGGTAGTGTTGCTTCTGATAGAAAACATGGCCCAGGTGGTAGTGTTACTTCTGATAGAAACATGGCCCAGTAGGTAGTGTTGCTTCTGGTAGAAACATGGCCCAGTAGGTAGTGTTGCCTCTGATAGAAACATGGCCCAGTAGGTAGTGTTGCTTCTGGTAGAAACATGGCCCAGGTAGTAGTGTTACTTCTGATAGAAACATGGCCCAGGAAGTAGTGTTGCTTCTGGTAGAAACATGGTCCAGTAGGCAGTGTTGCTTCTGATAGAAAACATGGCCCAGTAGGTAGTGTTGCTTCTGATAGAAAACATGGCCCAGGTGGTAGTGTTACTTCTGATAGAAACATGGGCCAGTAGGTAGTGTTGCTTCTGGTAGAAACATGGCCCAGTAGGTAGTGTTGCCTCTGATAGAAACATGGCCCAGTAGGTAGTGTTGCTTCTGGTAGAAACATGGCCCAGGTAGTAGTGTTGCTTCTGATAGGAACATGGCCCAGGTAGTAGTGTTGCTTCTGGTAGAAACATGGCCCAGGTAGTAGTGTTGCTTCTGATAGGAACATGGCCCAGGTAGTAGTGTTGCTTCTGATAGAAACATGGCCCAGTAGGTAGTGTTGCTTCTGATAGAAACATGGCCCAGTAGGTAGTGTTGCTTCTGGAGAGAAACATGGCCCGGGTGGTACTGTTGCTTCTGGTAGAAACATGGCCCAGGTAGTAGTGTTGCTTCTGATAGAAACATGGCCCGGGTAGTAAGGTTGCTTCAGATAGAAACATGGCCCAGTAGGTAGTGTTGCTTCTGATAGAAAACATGGCCCAGTAGGTAGTGTTGCTTCTGATAGAAAACATGGCCCAGGTAGTAGTGTTACTTCTGATAGAAACATGGCCCAGGAAGTAGTGTTGCTTCTGGTAGAAACATGGTCCAGTAGGCAGTGTTGCTTCTGATAGAAAACATGGCCCAGTAGGTAGTGTTGCTTCTGATAGAAAACATGGCCCAGGTGGTAGTGTTACTTCTGATAGAAACATGGGCCAGTAGGTAGTGTTGCTTCTGGTAGAAACATGGCCCAGTAGGTAGTGTTGCCTCTGATAGAAACATGGCCCAGTAGGTAGTGTTGCTTCTGGTAGAAACATGGCCCAGGTAGTAGTGTTGCTTCTGGTAGAAACATGGCCCAGGTGGTAGTGTTGCTTCTGGTAGAAACATGGCCCAGGTAGTAGTGTTATTTCTGGTAGAAAAATGGCCCAGGTAGTAGTGTTGCTTCTGATAGAAACATGGCCCAGGTCGTAGTGTTGCTTCTGATAGGAACATGGCCCAGGTAGTAGTGTTGCTTCTAATAGAAACATGTGCCAGGTAGTAGTGTTGCTTCTGGTAGAAACATGGCCCAGATGGTAGTGTTGCTTCTGGTAGAAACATGGCCCAGGTAGTAATGTTGCTTCTGGTAGAAACATGGCCCAGTAGGTAGTGTTGCTTCTGATAGAAACATGGCCCAGTAGGTAGTGTTGCTTCTGGTAGAAACATGGCCCGGGTGGTACTGTTGCTTCTGGTAGAAACATGGCCCAGGTAGTAGTGTTGCTTCTGATAGAAACATGGCCCGGGTAGTAAGGTTGCTTCAGATAGAAACATGGCCCAGTAGGTAGTGTTGCTTCTGATAGAAACATGGCCCAGGTACTAATGTTGCTTCTGATAGAAACATGGCCCAGTAGGTAGTGTTGCTTCTGATAGAAACATGGCCCAGGTAGTAGTGTTGCTTCTGATAGAAACATGGCCCAGTAGGTAGTGTTGCTTCTGATAGAAAACATGGCCCAGTAGGTAGTGTTGCTTCTGAAAGAAAACATGGCCCAGGTAGTAGTGTTACTTCTGATAGAAACATGGCCCAGGTAGTAGTGTTGCTTCTGGTAGAAACATGGTCCAGTAGGCAGTGTTGCTTCTGATAGAAAACATGGCCCAGTAGGTAGTGTTGCTTCTGATAGAAAACATGGCCCAGGTAGTAGTGTTACTTCTGATAGAAACATGGCCCAGGTAGTAGTGTTACTTCTGATAGAAACATGGCCCAGTAGGTAGTGTTGCTTCTGGTAGAAACATGGCCCAGTAGGTAGTGTTGCCTCTGATAGAAACATGGCCCAGTAGGTAGTGTTGCTTCTGATAGAAACATGGCCCAGGTAGTAGTGTGGCTTCTGATAGAAACATGGCCCAGTAGGCAGTGTTGCTTCTGATAGAAACATGGCCCAGGTAGTAGTGTTGCTTCTGATAGAAACATGGCCCAGGTAGTAGTGTTGCTTCTGGTAGAAACATGGCCCAGGTAGTAGTGTTGCTTCTAATAGAAACATGGCCCAGTAGGTAGTGTTGCTTCTGATAGAAACATGGCCCAGGTAGTAGTGTTGCTTCTGATAGAAACATGGCTCAGGTGGTAGTGTTGCTTCTGATAGAAACATGGCCCAGGTAGTAGTGTTGCTTCTGATAGAAACATGGCCCAGGTAGTAGTGTTGCTTCTGGTAGAAACATGGCCCAGGTGGTAGTGTTGCTTCTGGTAGAAACATGGCCCAGGTAGTAGTGTTACTTCTGGTAGAAACATGGCCCAGGTAGTAGTGTTGCTTCTGATAGAAACATGGCCCAGGTCGTAGTGTTGCTTCTGATAGGAACATGGCCCAGGTAGTAGTGTTGCTTCTGATAGAAACATGGCCCAGTAGGTAGTGTTGCTTCTGGTAGAAACATGGCCCAGGTAGTAGTGTTGCTTCTGATAGAAACATGGCCCAGGTAGTAGTGTTGCTTCTGGTAGAAACATGGCCCAGGTGGTAGTGTTGCTTCTAATAGAAACATGGGCCAGGTAGTAGTGTTGCTTCTGGTAGAAACATGGCCCAGATGGTAGTGTTGCTTCTGGTAGAAACATGGCCTAGGTGGTAGTGTTGCTTCTGATAGAAACATGGCCCGGGTAGTAGTGTTGCTTCTGATAGAAACATGGCCCGGGTAGTAAGGTTGCTTCAGATAGAAACATGGCCCAGGTCGTAATGTTGCTTCTGGTAGAAACATGGCCCAGTAGGTAGTGTTGCTTCTGATAGGAACATGGCCCAGGTAGTAGTGTTGCTTCTGGTAGAAACATGGCCCAGGTGGTAGTGTTGCTTCTGGTAGAAACATGGCCCAGGTAGTAGTGTTATTTCTGGTAGAAAAATGGCCCAGGTAGTAGTGTTGCTTCTGATAGAAACATGGCCCAGGTCGTAGTGTTGCTTCTGATAGGAACATGGCCCATGTAGTAGTGTTGCTTCTAATAGAAACATGTGCCAGGTAGTAGTGTTGCTTCTGGTAGAAACATGGCCCAGATGGTAGTGTTGCTTCTGGTAGAAACATGGCCCAGGTAGTAATGTTGCTTCTGGTAGAAACATGGCCCAGTAGGTAGTGTTGCTTCTGATAGAAACATGGCCCAGTAGGTAGTGTTGCTTCTGGTAGAAACATGGCCCGGGTGGTACTGTTGCTTCTGGTAGAAACATGGCCCAGGTAGTAGTGTTGCTTCTGATAGAAACATGGCCCGGGTAGTAAGGTTGCTTCAGATAGAAACATGGCCCAGTAGGTAGTGTTGCTTCTGATAGAAACATGGCCCAGGTACTAATGTTGCTTCTGATAGAAACATGGCCCAGTAGGTAGTGTTGCTTCTGATAGAAACATGGCCCAGGTAGTAGTGTTGCTTCTGATAGAAACATGGCCCAGTAGGTAGTGTTGCTTCTGATAGAAAACATGGCCCAGTAGGTAGTGTTGCTTCTGAAAGAAAACATGGCCCAGGTAGTAGTGTTACTTCTGATAGAAACATGGCCCAGGTAGTAGTGTTGCTTCTGGTAGAAACATGGTCCAGTAGGCAGTGTTGCTTCTGATAGAAAACATGGCCCAGTAGGTAGTGTTGCTTCTGATAGAAAACATGGCCCAGGTAGTAGTGTTACTTCTGATAGAAACATGGCCCAGGTAGTAGTGTTACTTCTGATAGAAACATGGCCCAGTAGGTAGTGTTTCTTCTGGTAGAAACATGGCCCAGTAGGTAGTGTTGCCTCTGATAGAAACATGGCCCAGTAGGTAGTGTTGCTTCTGATAGAAACATGGCCCAGGTAGTAGTGTGGCTTCTGATAGAAACATGGCCCAGTAGGCAGTGTTGCTTCTGATAGAAACATGGCCCAGGTAGTAGTGTTGCTTCTGATAGAAACATGGCCCAGGTAGTAGTGTTGCTTCTGGTAGAAACATGGCCCAGGTAGTAGTGTTGCTTCTAATAGAAACATGGCCCAGTAGGTAGTGTTGCTTCTGATAGAAACATGGCCCAGGTAGTAGTGTTGCTTCTGATAGAAACATGGCTCAGGTGGTAGTGTTGCTTCTGATAGAAACATGGCCCAGGTAGTAGTGTTGCTTCTGATAGAAACATGGCCCAGGTAGTAGTGTTGCTTCTGGTAGAAACATGGCCCAGGTGGTAGTGTTGCTTCTGGTAGAAACATGGCCCAGGTAGTAGTGTTACTTCTGGTAGAAACATGGCCCAGGTAGTAGTGTTGCTTCTGATAGAAACATGGCCCAGGTCGTAGTGTTGCTTCTGATAGGAACATGGCCCAGGTAGTAGTGTTGCTTCTGATAGAAACATGGCCCAGTAGGTAGTGTTGCTTCTGGTAGAAACATGGCCCAGGTAGTAGTGTTGCTTCTGATAGAAACATGGCCCAGGTAGTAGTGTTGCTTCTGGTAGAAACATGGCCCAGGTGGTAGTGTTGCTTCTAATAGAAACATGGGCCAGGTAGTAGTGTTGCTTCTGGTAGAAACATGGCCCAGATGGTAGTGTTGCTTCTGGTAGAAACATGGCCTAGGTGGTAGTGTTGCTTCTGATAGAAACATGGCCCGGGTAGTAGTGTTGCTTCTGATAGAAACATGGCCCGGGTAGTAAGGTTGCTTCAGATAGAAACATGGCCCAGGTCGTAATGTTGCTTCTGGTAGAAACATGGCCCAGTAGGTAGTGTTGCTTCTGATAGAAACATGGCCCAGTAGGTAGTGTTGCTTCTGATAGAAACATGGCCCAGTAGGTAGTGTTGCTTCTGGAGAGAAACATGGCCCGGGTGGTACTGTTGCTTCTGGTAGAAACATGGCCCAGGTAGTAGTGTTGCTTCTGATAGAAACATGGCCCGGGTAGTAAGGTTGCTTCAGATAGAAACATGGCCCAGTAGGTAGTGTTGCTTCTGATAGAAACATGGCCCAGGTACTAATGTTGCTTATGATAGAAACATGGCCCAGTAGGTAGTGTTGCTTCTGATAGAAACATGGCCCAGGTACTAATGTTGCTTCTGATAGAAACATGGCCCAGTAGGTAGTGTTGTTTCTGATAGAAACATGGCCCAGTAGGTAGTGTTGCTTCTGATAGAAAACATGGCCCAGTAGGTAGTGTTGCTTCTGATAGAAAACATGGCCCAGGTAGTAGTGTTACTTCTGATAGAAACATGGCCCAGGTAGTAGTGTTGCTTCTGGTAGAAACATTGTCCAGTAGGTAGTGTTGCTTCTGGTAGAAACATGGCCCAGGTAGTAGTGTTGCTTCTGGTAGAAACATGGCCCAGTAGGTAGTGTTGCTTCTGATAGAAACATGGCCCAGTAGGCAGTGTTGCTTCTGATAGAAACATGGCCCAGGTAGTAGTGTTGCTTCTGGTAGAAACATGGCCCAGGTAGTAGTGTTGCTTCTGGTAGAAACATGTCCCAGTAGGTAGTGTTGCTTCTGGTAGAAACATGGCCCAGGTAGTGGTAGTGTTGCTTCTGGTAGAAACATGGCCCAGGTAGTAGTGTTGCTTCTGGTAGAAACATGGCCCGGGTGGTACTGTTGCTTCTGATAGAAACATGGCCCGGGTAGTAGTGTTGCTTCTGATAGAAACATGCCCAGGTAGTAGTGTTGCTTCTGGTAGAAACATGGTCCAGTAGGTAGTGTTGCTTCTGGTAGAAACATGGCCCAGGTAGTAGTGTTGCTTCTGGTAGAAACATGGCCCAGTAGGTAGTGTTGCTTCTGATAGAAACATGGCCCAGGTAGTAGTGTTGCTTCTGGTAGAAACATGGCCCAGGTAGTAGTGTTGCTTCTGGTAGAAACATGTCCCAGTAGGTAGTGTTGCTTCTGGTAGAAACATGGCCCAGGTAGTGGTAGTGTTGCTTCTGGTAGAAACATGGCCCAGGTAGTAGTGTTGCTTCTGGTAGAAACATGGCCCGGGTGGTACTGTTGCTTCTGATAGAAACATGGCCCGGGTAGTAGTGTTGCTTCTGATAGAAACATGCCCAGGTAGTAGTGTTGCTTCTGGTAGAAACATGGTCCAGTAGGTAGTGTTGCTTCTGGTAGAAACATGGCCCAAGTAGTAGTGTTGCTTCTGGTAGAAACATGGCCCAGTAGGTAGTGTTGCTTCTGATAGAAACATGGCCCAGTAGGCAGTGTTGCTTCTGATAGAAACATGGCCCAGGTAGTAGTGTTGCTTCTGGTAGAAACATGGCCCAGGTAGTAGTGTTGCTTCTGGTAGAAACATGTCCCAGTAGGTAGTGTTGCTTCTGGTAGAAACATGGCCCAGGTAGTGGTAGTGTTGCTTCTGGTAGAAACATGGCCCAGGTAGTAGTGTTGCTTCTGGTAGAAACATGGCCCGGGTGGTACTGTTGCTTCTAATAGAAACATGGCCCGGGTAGTAGTGTTGCTTCTGATAGAAACATGCCCAGGTAGTAGTGTTGCTTCTGGTAGAAACATGGTCCAGTAGGTAGTGTTGCTTCTGGTAGAAACATGGCCCAAGTAGTAGTGTTGCTTCTGGTAGAAACATGGCCCAGGTAGTAGTGTTGCTTCTGATAGAAACATGCCCAGGTAGTAGTGTTGCTTCTGGTAGAAACATGGCCCAGGTAGTAGTGTTGCTTCTGGTAGAAACATGGTCCAGTAGGTAGTGTTGCTTCTGGTAGAAACATGGCCCAGTAGGTAGTGTTGCTTCTGGTAGAAACATGGCCCAGGTAGTAGTGTTGCTTCTGATAGGAACATGGCCCAGGTAGTAGTGTTGCTTCTGGTAGAAACATGGCCCAGGTAGTAGTGTTGCTTCTGATAGGAACATGGCCCAGGTAGTAGTGTTGCTTCTGGTAAAAACATGGCCCAGTAGGTAGTGTTGCTTCTGATAGAAACATGGCCCAGTAGGTAGTGTTGCTTCTGGAGAGAAACATGGCCCGGGTGGTACTGTTGCTTCTGGTAGAAACATGGCCCAGGTAGTAGTGTTGCTTCTGATAGAAACATGGCCCGGGTAGTAAGGTTGCTTCAGATAGAAACATGGCCCAGTAGGTAGTGTTGCTTCTGATAGAAACATGGCCCAGGTACTAATGTTGCTTCTGATAGAAACATGGCCCAGTAGGTAGTGTTGTTTCTGATAGAAACATGGCCCAGTAGGTAGTGTTGCTTCTGATAGAAAACATGGCCCAGTAGGTAGTGTTGCTTCTGATAGAAAACATGGCCCAGGTAGTAGTGTTACTTCTGATAGAAACATGGCCCAGGTAGTAGTGTTGCTTCTGGTAGAAACATGGTCCAGTAGGTAGTGTTGCTTCTGGTAGAAACATGGCCCAGGTAGTAGTGTTGCTTCTGGTAGAAACATGGCCCAGTAGGTAGTGTTGCTTCTGATAGAAACATGGCCCAGGTAGTAGTGTTGCTTCTGGTAGAAACATGGCCCAGGTAGTAGTGTTGCTTCTGGTAGAAACATGTCCCAGTAGGTAGTGTTGCTTCTGGTAGAAACATGGCCCAGGTAGTGGTAGTGTTGCTTCTGGTAGAAACATGGCCCAGGTAGTAGTGTTGCTTCTGGTAGAAACATGGCCCAGGTAGTAGTGTTGCTTCTGATAGAAACATGGCCCGGGTAGTAAGGTTGCTTCTGATAGAAACATGGCCCAGGTAGTAGTGTTGCTTCTGATAGAAACATACTCAGAACATGGTTACCATATTCTCAGAATATCAGAAATGTGTATTTTTACAGTAGCATGTCTGTGCTTTCTCGCATTTGCCATCTACGCAATGATGATGCCAGTTATACCAAAACAATACACAACACAGAGTTCCATCTGCAAGTTTTAAATGTGGAAAAACAGACAAATTGCAACAGAATCACTTGGGACAAATCACAGAAATCGCAATATGTTAAAAAAGGTCAATCTGCAGCTGGAACTTTTAAAGGAATGATATACATAGTATGTGATTTGGATTTCAAGAGGACCACGGAGAAAAGTTCAGCTATATAGAATTAATAAATAACAAATCATTTACGAGAGGTAGTGGAAATGTGATCATCATTTGTACTCGATGGGGTAATCCTACAGATTACCATCTTTCATTGAGAAACTCATTTTAATTTATCAGATAAGTGTGTTGTAACTGTTGACAAATAATGACATTAACATATACTGCTAAGAGTGTGACAGCTGGGTGCCTCCCCTACCCAGGCCACCAGCACCAATGACGAAGGCCCAACCACTGTCTCAATAACGGATAACTCTAGGGTGCTAATTGGGGCAGTATAATTAGGCCCTGTCCTGTCCAGAGGAAACCGTAACACTCCTCCCTCTCTGAAACAACTTCGTTGAGAATAGTCATTTCAGGAGTACCATTAAAAACAAGTTAATATGCCCCAACAAGATTAGACAAATATACAGAAAGACCTTAAAAGTGCTTGAAATAAGTCAATGCAATTTAGCATAGTGATTCAGGAGTCTCATTTTTGCAACGTTCCCATGAATCGTGTTCTGAGAACATTGCAACCGTGTTCTGAGAACATTGCAACCGCGTTCTGAGAACATTGCAACCGCGTTCTGAGAACATTGCAACCACGTTCTGAGAACATTGCAACTGCGTTCTGAGAACATTGCAACCATGTTCTGAGAGCATTGCAACCGTGTTCTGAGAACATTGCAACCGTGTTCTGTGTATGTTTGGTGGGACGTTGATGGAATATTCTCCTAACCCACAGAAAACTGGACTTTTTTTTTTGCAATGTTCTCATGAAACGTGTCTAGTACATAAAAAATCTGAAGTTCTGAGAACATGGTAATTTCTTGTGGACGAGGAATTGAAAAATGTTCTGGTTGAGAGGGATCAGGCAAAAGGATTGGCAAATTACCGTTTGCAAACGTACTTCAAATTGAGAGTTAATGTGACTAAACTGAATAAAAAGAAGAAACTATACTATGAAACAAACATAAATTCTATAAAAATGACAGTAAAAAGCTTTGGAGCACCTTAAGCTTTGGCAAAAAAGGCAAACTCAGTCATTCATTGAATCAAATGGCTCATTCATCACAAAACCCACTGATACTTTGATGATTTTTTCATTGGTAAGATTAGCAAATTTTGGCATGACATGCCAGCAACTTGGATGGAAAATTACTGAGGATAATAGCGGACGATATTGCCACTCCTATTTGACATATCTTCAATTTAAGCCTACTAGAATATGTGTGCCCCCAGGCCTGGAGGGAAGCAGCAAAAGTCATTCTGCTACCTAAGAACAGTAAAGCCCCTTTTACTAGCTCAAATAGCCAACCAATCAGCCTGTTACCAACCCTTAGTAAACTTTTGGAAAAAATTGTGTTTGACCAAATACAATGCTATTTTACAGTAAACAAATTGACAGACTTTCAGCTTGTAGGGAAGGACATTCAACAAGCACAGCACTTACACAAATGACTGATGATTGGCTGAGAGAAATTGATGATGAAAAGATTGTAGAGGCTGTTTTGTTAGACTTCAGCGTGGCTTTTGACATTATTGATCATAGTCTGCTGCTGTAAAAACATGTGTGTTATGGCTTTACACCCCCTGCTATAATGTGGATAAAGAGTTACCTGTCTAACAGAACACAGAGGGTGTTCTTTAATGGAAACCTCTCCAACATAATCCAGGTAAAATGAGGAGTTCCCCAGGGTAGCTGTCTAGGCCCCTTACTATTTTTCAATCAATACTAATGACATGCCACTGACTGTGAGTAAAGCCAGAGTGTCTATGTATGCGGATGACTCAACACTATACACGTCAGCTACTACATCGACTGAAATCACTGCAACACTTAACAAAGAACTGCAGTTAGTTTCAGAATGGGTGGCAAGGAATAAGTTAGTCCTAAATATTTAAAAAACTAAAAAGCATTGGGACAAATCATTCATTCAAATGGGTCTGGGCAGGGGATGATGTGGATGTTTGTGTGATGTTGCTGTTTGTACATGGATGTTTTGTTTTGCTGATAAAAGGTCAAATAAAAATCTTATAAAAAGATGTGTATAACAAAAAAGCTCACAGAATGACAGATTGGCTTCGCTAGCTGATAGCGCTGAGGAGTCACAGTTTCAGCTCACAGAATGACTATGACAGACAGGAGAGCTTCGCTAGCTGACAGGGCTGACTCACAGCTTCTTGTAATGTACCCAAGCAGCCTAGAGAATATGCGTGTCCCCAATGGCACCCTATTCCCGCTATAGTGCACTACTTTAGACCAGGGCCCATAGTGCACTACATAGTGGATAGGGTGCCATTTGGTAATCAGTTAAGGTGTGAATCACAGCGATTAAAAGCATCAGGAATCACACACCACACCAGGTAGCCTTGAGTTAGAGAGAGACAACGGTCTCACACAGCGTAATATACGGCATAGTCCAACCAACAAGAAAATTACAGTTGATGGTATGAACCAATAAAAAGACAAAGACACGATAAACAGTGAAGAAAACCAAAGATGTGAGTAAAGAGTAGTAGATGTAGCTAGTTAGTTTAGAGAGCAGGCTCACCAGATGCAGCGTGTCAGAGATGGACTCTGAGGAGCCCTTGCTCCTCTTCAGGGCAGACATGGGAGGCTGGCGGACAGAAAGACGACAGACAGATGGAGAGGCAGAGAGGAGGAGAGCACAGTCAGATGGACGGACAGCCAAAGATTCCAGAGCGTAGGAGAGGACCGTCGGTCAGTCAAAGCCTCAGTCAGCGGAAGAAGGGAAGAGTCCAATATAAAGGAGAGCTCTCTCTCTCCCCCCCCCCTCCTCCCATCTCTCTCTCCTCTCCCCCTCCTCCTCTCTCTCTCACCCCCTACTCCTCCCCTCCCCCCTCCTCCTCTCTCTCTCCTCTCCTCTTCCCCCTCTCCTCCTCTCCTCTTCCCCCCTCCTCCTCTCTCTCTCCTCTCCTCTTCCCCCCTCCACCTCTCTCCTCTCCTCTTCCCCTCCTCCTCCTCTCTCTCTCCTCTTCCCCCCGCCTCCTCTCTCTCTCCCTCCTCTCTCTCTCTCCCCCCTCCTCTCTCTCTCTCCCGCCCTCCTCTCTCTCCTCCTCTTCCCCCCCTCTCCCCCCTCCTCCTCTTCCCCCCTCCTCTTCCCCCCCTCCTCCTCTTCCCCCCTCCTCCTCTCTCTCTCTCTCCCTCCCTCCCCAAAAGGTTTTATTGGCATGGGAAACATGTGTTAACATTGCCAAAGCAAGTGAGGTAGATAACATACAAAAGTTAAATAAACAATAAAAATAAACAGTAAACATTCTACTCACAGAAGTTCCAAAAGAAAAGACATTACAAATGTCATATTATATATACACAGTGTTGTAACGTACAAATGGTTAAAGTACAAAAGGGAAAATGAATAAGCATAAACATGGGTTGTGTTTACAATGGTGTTTGTTCTTCACTGGTTGACCTTTTTCTTGTGGCAACAGGTCACAAATCTTACTGCTGTGATGGCACACTGTGGAATTTCACCCAGTAGATATGGGAGTTTATCAAAATCGGGTTTGTTTTCGAATTCTTTGTGGATCTGTGGAATCTGAGGGAAATATGTGTCTCTGATATGGTCATACATTTGGCAGGAGGTTAGGAAGTGCAGCTCAGTTTCCACCTCATTTTGTGGGCAGTGTGCACATAGCCTGTCTTCTCTTGAGAGCCAGGTCTGCCTACGGCGGCCTTTCTCAATAGCAAGGCTATGCTCACTGAGTCTGTACATAGTCAAAGCTTTCCTTAAGTTTGGGTCAGTAACAGTGGTCAGGTATTCTGCCTCTGTGTACTCTCTGTTTAGGGCCAAATAGCATTCTAGTTTGCACTGTTATTTTGTTAATTCTTTCCAATGTGTCAAGTAATTATCTTTTTGTTTTCTCATGATTGTGTTGCTGTCCTGGGGCTCTGTGGGGTCTGTTTGTGTTTGTGAACAGAGCCCCAGGACCAGCTTGCTTAGGGGACTCTTCTCCAGGTTCATCTCCCTGTAGGTGATGGCTTTGTTATGGAAGGTTTGGGAATCACTTCCTTTTAGGTGGTTGTAAAATTTAAAACGGCTCTTTTCTGGATTTTGATAAATTAGCGTGTATCAGCCTAATTCTGCTCTGCAAGCATTTTTGGGTGTTTTACTTTTGTTCACAGAGGATATTTTTTTGCAGAGTTCTGCATGCAGAGTCTCAATATGGTGTTTGTCCCATTTGGTGAATTCTTGGTTGGTGAGCGGACCCCAGACCTCACAACCATAAAGGGCAATGGGTTCATTAACCAATTCAAATATTTTTAGCCAGATCCTAATTGGTATGTCAAATGTTTTGTTCCTTTTTATGGCATAGAAGATCCTTCTTGCATTGTCTCTCAGATCGTTCACAGCTTTGTGGAAGTTACCAGTGGTGTTGATGTTTAGGCCGAGGTATGTAAAGTTTTTTGTGTGGTCTAGGGCAACGGTGTCTAGATGGAATTTACATTTGTGGTCCTGGCAACTGGACCTTTTTTTGGAACACCATTATTTTTTGTCTTACTGAGATTTACTGTCAGGGCCCAGATCTGTCAGAATCTGTGCAGAAGATCTAGCTGCTGCTGTAGGGCCTCCTTGGTTGGGGACAGATCTAGCTGCTGCTGTAGGCCCTCCTTGGTTGGGGACAGATCTAGCTGCTGCTGTAGGCCCTCCTTGGTTGTGGACAGATCTAGCTGCTGCTGTAGGCCCTCCTTGGTTGGGGACAGATCTAGGTGCTGCTGTATACCCTCCTTGGTTGGGGACAGAAGCACCAGAACTTCTAATAGGGTCTGGGTGCTGCAGACTATTCTAGTGCCATCGCCAATTCATTGATATACATGTGTAACAGTATAACTTTACGTCCATCCCCTCGCCCATACCCGGGCGCGAACCAGGGACCCTCTGCACACATCAACAACAGTGATGGGGGGGAACCACTACTTCAAGGTTTCAGAGCAAGTGACGTAACTGATTGAAACGCTATTAGCGCGTACCCGCTAACTAGCTAGCCATTTCACATCCGTTACACATGTAGAAGAGGGTGGGGCTTAAGCTGCATCCCTGTCTCACCCCCCAGGCCCTGTGGAAAGAAACGTGTTTGTTTTTTGCCAATTATAACCGCACACTTGTTATTTGTGTACATGGATTTTATAATGTTGTATGTTTTTCCCCAATACCACTTTTGATCAATTTGTATAGCAGACCCTCATGCCAAATTGAGTCAAGACTTTTTTTTTTAAATCAACAAAGAATGAGAAGATTTTGCCTTGGTTTGTTTGTCAATTAGGGTGTGCAGGGTGAATACGTGGTCTGTCATATGGTAATTCGGTAAAAAGCCAATATGACATTTGCTCAGTACATTGTTTTCGCTGAGGAAATGTACGAGTCTGCTGTTAATGATAATGCAGAGGATTGCTGTTGATGCATATCCCCTGGTAGTTATTTCTCTTACGATTATTTTATTAACCTACATCATGTTATTTCAATATCTAAATTGGTCATGTTAAAAGCATTTAATTGTGTTCGGTAAAAATTAGACTTTTCAAATGTTTCATGCAACATTATTGGCAAGTAACTTGATGCCTACTGTGCCAAAGCGATTTAGAGTTGCTAAATGGGAGTGACGAGTCTGTGGATATATACAGTAATATTATCAAAATCCATATTTGAAATCATTATAAAATGTACATTTACATTTACATTTAAGTCATTTAGCAGACGCTCTTATCCAGAGCGACTTACAAATTGGTGCATTCACCTTATGACATCCAGTGGAACAACCACTTTACAATAGTGCATCTAAATCTTTTAAGGGGGGGGGGGGGGTCAGAAGGATTACTTTATCCTATCCTAGGTATTCCTTGAAGAGGTGGGGTTTCAGGTGTCTCCGGAAGGTGGTGATTGACTCCGCTGTCCTGGCGTCGTGAGGGAGTTTGTTCCACCATTGGGGTGCCAGAGCAGCGAACAGTTTTGACTGGGCTGAGCGGGAACTGTACTTCCTCAGTGGTAGGGAGACGAGCAGGCCAGAGGTGGATGAACGCAGTGCCCTTGTTTGAGTGTAGGGCCTGATCAGAGCCTGAAGGTACTGAGGTGCCGTTCCCCTCACAGCTCCGTAGGCAAGCACCATGGTCTTGTAGCGGATGCGAGCTTCAACTGGAAGCCAGTGGAGAGAGCGGAGGAGCGGGGTGACGTGAGAGAACTTGGGAAGGTTGAACACCAGACGGGCTGCGGCGTTCTGGATGAGTTGTAGGGGTTTAATGGCACAGGCAGGGAGCCCAGCCAACAGCGAGTTGCAGTAATCCAGACGGGAGATGACAAGTGCCTGGATTAGGACCTGCGCCGCTTCCTGTGTGAGGCAGGGTCGTACTCTGCGGATGTTGTAGAGCATGAACCTACAGGAACGGGCCACCGCCTTGATGTTAGTTGAGAACGACAGGGTGTTGTCCAGGATCACGCCAAGGTTCTTAGCGCTCTGGGAGGAGGACACAATGGAGTTGTCAACCGTGATGGCGAGATCATGGAACGGGCAGTCCTTCCCCGGGAGGAAGAGCAGCTCCGTCTTGCCGAGGTTCAGCTTGAGGTGGTGGTCCGTCATCCACACTGATATGTCTGCCAGACATGCAGAGATGCGATTCGCCACCTGGTCATCAGAAGGGGGAAAGGAGAAGATTAATTGTGTATCGATACAATATTCACATTATTTAAAATATCGGAATTGGTAAATAAAAAGAGAAGGTTATGGATGCATATTAGGCAAAACTTTTTTTAAAAGGTGATTGTGTCAGACGAAAATGATATGAAACGTTTTAACCATTGCGTCATCTGATGTACAGTCAGATTCACCTGTTGCCGGGCAGTAGAGTTCACAGCTGGCGATGCCTCATCGTGATTGGTTATTCCCCCATTCCATTGCAACATGTCAATGCACGTCATGACCATCTTTCCATTGCCTCAAACTATCATGATTACTAGCTGAGAGGAACTTGTATGAGTTGATTTTACTCCCGGCTCAGAGTTTTTCTGAGCAGTGTCTTAACGTCCTAAAACCTACTCTGAGCTGGGAGTTTTTTGTTGTTGCCTTAAAACAGGTTTTAAACAGGATTCCTAGGACTTTTTCTGAGACGCTTTGTGGATACGGGCTCTGGTTTCTCCTCCGTTCTAGCAAGATGCACACAGTAGCAGAGGTGGGACCAAGTCATTGTTTTACAAGTCACAAATAAGTCTCAAGTCTTAGCACTCAAGTCCCAAGTCAAGACAGGCAAGTCCGAGTCAAGTCTCAACTCCTAAACAAGTCATAATGTGCTCTTCACCAAATGTAATACCATTTTATATTTTTAACAAGAGTAATAGTTAGTATATTACATTTACGCAAATCATGAATGCTTTTAAAAATATATATATTTATTACTTTCCAAATAAACTTTATTTCCATGGAAATACATGGGTAGCCATGAGAAAGACCTGCCCCCCCCCCCCCCCCCATAGCGATCGACTATTGAGGATTGCAATGGGGCAATCAGGTGATGTAGGCTTGTACACAATCGCCAAACCTTAACACACACACACACACACTGTGTGTGGTTACAGTAGGCTACCGTATCTCAATGGTTTTAGGAACAGCAGTAACATCAGGCAGGATTTAAGCTTCCAACTGCCTGGCCAGTTGTTGCTCAATCTTGGGTGCAATGATCACGTTCCCGCACTGTGTGACTGTGTGGAGGCTCATTGATTTAATGTTACGTTAGCCTACATGCTACACTAACAAAGTTATATACGTATAGCTGTCGGCTATATTAGCCATGACCTACCTTTCTTTGTGCAGCTTCAAATGTCGAACAAAGTTGGAAGTTGTTGGGCCTACGTCTGTCATTTTCTTCCCGCTTGTTTTGCAAGTTGCAATCCGTTTTTTGTTGTTGACTACAACGTAGTAATATTGGGTATCATCTTTCCAAGGGCTCCGTCTGAATTCCCCCGCTGATGTTCCTCTGAACTGCCATGTGCAACTTTTTCTCAACTGGCACAATTTGATTGGCTGCTGTCCGGATTCAAACTGTAATCCGTTAAATGAAGAGTTGATGCGCTGCACACCTTTTTTAAAAGGCATCAATTTTAATATTTGGGCTTCGGGAGGGTATCAAGTCAGGTCGGGGAGGGTATCAAGTCAGGTCGGGGAGGGTATCAAGTCAGGTTGGGGAGGGTATCAAGTCAGGTTGGGGAGGGTATCAAGTCAGGTTGGGGAGGGTATCAAAGTCAGGTCGGGGAGGGTATCAAGTCAGGTCGGGGAGGGTATCAAGTCAGGTCGGGGAGGGTATCAAGTCAGGTCGGGGAGGGTATCAAGTCAGGTCGGGGAGGGTATCAAGTCAGTTTGGGGAGGGTATCAAGTCAGGTTGGGGAGGGTATCAAAGTCAGGTTGGGGAGGGTATCAAAGTCAGGTCGGGGAGGGTATCAAGTCAGGTCGGGGAGGGTATCAAGTCAGGTCGGGGAGGGTATCAAGTCAGTTTGGGGAGGGTATCAAGTCAGGTTGGGAAGGGTATCAAGTCAGGTCTGGGAGGGTATCAAGTCAGGTCGGGGAGGGTATCAAGTCAGGTCGGGGAGGGTATCAAGTCAGGTCGGGGAGGGTATCAAGTCAGGTCGGGGAGGGTATCAAGTCAGGTCGGGGAGGGTATCAAGTCAGGTTGGGGAGGGTATCAAAGTCAGTTTGGGGAGGGTATCAAGTCAGGTCGGGGAGGGTATCAAGTCAGGTCGGGGAGGGTATCAAGTCAGGTCGGGGAGGGTATCAAGTCAGGTCGGGGAGGGTATCAAGTCAGGTCGGGGAGGGTATCAAGTCAGGTCGGGGAGGGTATCAAGTCAGTTTGGGGAGGGTATCAAGTCAGGTCTGGGAGGGTATCAAGTCAGGTCGGGGAGGGTATCAAGTCAGGTCGGGGAGGGTATCAAGTCAGGTCGGGGAGGGTATCAAGTCAGGTCGGGGAGGGTATCAAGTCAGTTTGGGGAGGGTATCAAGTCAGGTTGGGGAGGGTATCAAGTCAGGTCGGGGAGGGTATCAAGTTTACACATGATGACTCCAGCTTTACGTGAAAGACCTTACTTGGTAAAAATATAGCTAGCTATCTTTCCTCACTTGTTGGATAACTACCTAGCTAACGTTAGCTCTCGCCTGACTGGTATAAGGTTACGTTAGCTATATAACCTAGCAAATCAAAATATCTGTTTGTGTTTATTGATTAACCTCAGCTTGAACACCACCATATAGCTAGCTAAATACAGTAGTCTAGGTTTGTTCCATACACTTCATGACTGGCAGCATGGTGCAAGCAGACCGGTGTTACAGAACTCAGAGTTTCAGCAATTTTATTATTTTTATTATTGTCAGAAATGCTACAAAAAATGTAGCATATTGTTGACTGAAATGTGTACACGTGAGAGCAATAAATGATACATTTAATAAAAATTGATGCTACAAATTTAGTCAACCCTGCATTTTTTAAATCCAAAGGTCACTTTATGGACGCTATAGTCTCGTTGTAATCCGACGTCTAGAATTTGAGCTAGGTAGGCGCAAGAAATAATATTAAAAAATCAATTGCTAACCACCTTGTTAAAAAAAATCTGGTACGTGGTTCTCAGTAACGGCCGTACGGCTCATGACAAGAGGCGGATTGTGTTGTGTACATCAAATCATGTTGATTTGAATTTTTTAAAATCGAGATTGGTGTCATTATGGCTTAGATTTGATGGTAAGGAGATTTGAATTTAATACTGAGCTTCAATCAAGGCCTATAATAGACGCAATCATTTCTCCATATGGCTTCAGAGAGATAATCAGGGGGGAATCATTTCTCCACATGGCGTCAGAGAGATAATCAGGGGGGAATCATTTCTCCACATGGCGTCAGAGAGATAATCAGGGGGGAATCATTTCTCCACATGGCTTCAGAGAGATAATCAGGGGGGAATCATTTCTCCACATGGCGTCAGAGAGATAATCAGGGGGGCAATCATTTCTCCACATGGCGTCAGAGAGATAATCAGGGGGGCAATCATTTCTCCACATGGCTTCAGAGAGATAATCAGGGGGGAATCATTTCTCCACATGGCGTCAGAGAGATAATCAGGGGGGCAATCATTTCTCCACATGGCGTCAGAGAGATAATCAGGGGGGCAATCATTTCTCCACATGGCTTCAGAGAGATAATCAGGGGGGAATCATTTCTCCACATGGCTTCAGAGAGCAGTTTTTCTTTAGAAGGCTGCTCTGAGGTCAACAGGAACACACTGGTTGTCTTGCAGTGAGGCCAGGGTTGGCTAAGTCAAAAATAGGACCCTATTCCCTATGTAGTGCACTACTTTTGGAGGGGGGGGGGGGGGGGGGGCGAGAGAGAAAAGACATATGTAAAACTGGCAATCGTAGATAAAGGAAAAATTGGGTCACGGACGAGAGTCCAAATCATGCACATTAGGAGGGGTGAGAAGAAACTGTATGTCTGTATTACTTTATTCTCCAGCCAAGAGTCAATGAGTTGGTGGCAGACGGTGCAGAATATGGTGCAGAGAGGGGACGTCGCCAGATTACAGGCGGTGCAGAGAGGGGACGTCGCCAGATTACAGACGGTGCAGAGAGGGGACGTCGCCAGATTACAGACGGTGCAGAGAGGGGACGTCGCTAGATTACAGACGGTGCAGAATATGGTGCAGAGAGGGGACGTCGCTAGATTACAGACGGTGCAGAGAGGGGACGTCGCCAGATTACAGACGGTGCAGAGAGGGGACGTCGCCAGATTACAGGCGGTGCAGAGAGGGGACGTCGCCAGATTACAGACGGTGCAGAGAGGGAACATCGCCAGATTACAGACGGTGCAGAGAGGGGACGTCGCCAGATTACAGACGGTGCAGAGAGGGAACATCGCCAGATTACAGACGGTGCAGAGAGGGGACGTCGCTAGATTACAGACGGTGCAGAGAGGGAACATCGCCAGATTACAGACGGTGCAGAGAGGGAACGTCGCCAGATTACAGGCGGTGCAGAGAGCGAACGTCGCCAGATTACAGGCGGTGCAGAGAGGGGACGTCGCCAGATTACAGACGGTGCAGAGAGGGGACGTCGCTAGATTACAGACGGTGCAGAATATGGTGCAGAGAGGGGACGTCGCTAGATTACAGACGGTGCAGAGAGGGAACATCGCCAGATTACAGACGGTGCAGAGAGGGAACGTCGCCAGATTACAGACGGTGCAGAGAGGGAACGTCGCCAGATTACAGACGGTGCAGAGAGGGAACATCGCCAGATTACAGACGCTGCAGAGAGGGGACGTCGCCAGATTACAGACGCTGCAGAGAGGGAACATCGCCAGATTACAGACGGTGCAGAGAGGGGACGTCGCTAGATTACAGACGGTGCAGAGAGGGGACGTCGCTAGATTACAGACGGTGCAGAGAGGGGACGTCGCCAGATTACAGACGGTGCAGAGAGGGAACGTCGCCAGATTACAGACGGTGCAGAGAGGGGACGTCGCCAGATTACAGACGCTGCAGAGAGGGAATGTCGCCAGATTACAGGCGGTGCAGAGAGGGAACGTCGCCAGATTACAGGCGGTGCAGAGAGGGAACATCGCCAGATTACAGACGGTGCAGAGAGGGAACGTCGCCAGATTACAGACGGTGCAGAGAGGGAACGTCGCCAGATTACAGGCGGTGCAGAGAGGGGACGTCGCCAGATTACAGGCGGCGCAGAGAGGGAACGTCGCCAGATTACAGACGGTGCAGAGAGGGAACGTCGCCAGATTACAGACGGTGCAGAGAGGGGACGTCGCCAGATTACAGACGGTGCAGAGAGGGAACGTCGCCAGATTACAGACGGTGCAGAGAGGGAACGTCGCCAGATTACAGACGGTGCAGAGAGGGAACGTCGCCAGATTACAGACGGTGCAGCACAATGTTCAGTGAAGTGATGAACCACTGGTGAACCACACTGTCAACATAATCACATCAAGTGAAATGTTTGTTGTCATTTGTAGCACTGGTTCATTATTATGCACTTTGTATTTTGGTGACGCAGGGCTCCCTCGGAAAAGAGACGTTGGTCTCAATGGGACTTCCCTGCTTGAATAGAGGTGAAATAGGAGCGAGAAGAGACCTTTCTGCATCGGTCTGCCTCGCTGAAGATCTCAGAGAGGTGAAATAGGAACGAGAAGAGACCTTTACCTTTCTGCATCGGTCTGCCTCGCTGAAGATCTCAGAGAGGTGAAATAGGAACGAGAAGAGACCTTTACCTTTCTGCATCGGTCTGCCTCGCTGAAGATCTCGGAGTCGTCGTCCAGGCTGTCTCCAGAACATTCCAGCATCAGTCCAACCCCGTCATCCAGAATCTCCTCTGTAACAGGAAGAGTATAAACACCACGTCAACAATACAAACATCAACAATACACACGTCAACAATACAAACATCAACAATACAAACATCAACAATATGTCAACAATACAAACATCAACAATACAAACATCAACAATACAAACATCAACAATATGTCAACAATACAAACATCAACATCAACAATATGTCAACAATACAAACATCAACAATATGTCAACAATACAAACATCAACAATACAAACATCAACACCACATCAACAATACAAACATCAACAATTCGAACAATACATCAACAATACAAACGTCAACAATACAAACATCAACAATACGTCAATAATACAAACATCAACAATACAAACATCAACAATACAAACATCAACAACATAGACAGACCATGGTGAGCAGCTGTCCTTCTAGCATATCAATATTACCAGGTTCCCAAATGTTCCCTAACATGTCAGTATAGAGGTCTACTGTAACTCACCCTGGTTCACAGAGAACACGTCAGTATAGAGGTCTACTGTAACTCACCCTGGTTCACAGAGAACACGTCAGTATAGAGGTCTACAGTAACTCACCCTGGTTCACAGAGAACACGTCAGTATAGAGGTCTACAGTAACTCACCCTGGTTCACAGAGAACACATCAGTATAGAGGTCTACTGTAACTCACCCTGGTTCACAGAGAACACGTCAGTATAGAGGTCTACTGTAACTCACCCTGGTTCACAGAGAACACGTCAGTATAGAGGTCTACTGTAACTCACCCTGGTTCACAGAGAACACGTCAGTATAGAGGTCTACAGTAACTCACCCTGGTTCACAGAGAACACGTCAGTATAGAGGACTACAGTAACTCACCCTGGTTCACAGAGAACACGTCAGTATAGAGGTCGACTGTAACTCACCCTGGTTCACAGAGAACACGTCAGTATAGAGGTCTACTGTAACTCACCCTGGTTCACAGAGAACACGTCAGTATAGAGGACTACAGTAACTCACCCTGGTTCACAGAGAACACGTCAGTATAGAGGTCGACTGTAACTCACCCTGGCTCATAGAGAAGATGTCAGTATAGAGGTCTACAGTAACTCACCCTGGCTCATAGAGAACACGTCAGTATAGAGGTCGACTGTAACTCACCCTGGCTCATAGAGAAGATGTCAGTGTAGAGGTGTTCCTGTGCGTCAGAGCGTCGGGGGGGCAGGTAACAGATCTGTCGTCGGTCCGTAGAGGGCAGTGTGTTGACGGTCAGGGACAGAGAGGCCAGGGAGAACGCCTCCTTCATGTCCCCGAAGTTCAGACTGCACGAGTCCTTCCCATTCAGCTGCAAGATCTCGTCCCCAGCATTCAGACCTGGAGGGCCAAGACAGTATATTAGTGTGTGTACTCATTCACGCTCATCTGAGATGTATTGTACAAGCTGAACAAAAATAAATATAGTAATTACAGCACAGCTGAAAACGACATAATGACTGGATGTTGGACTATTTTTCTAAATCAATCAAATGTATTTTATAAAGCCCTTTTTACATCAGAAGTTTTCACAAAGTGCTTTACAGAAACCCAGACGAAAACATCTCTCTCTCTTTTCAAGAACTTTGAAAATGTTTCTTCAAGAGGACCGTCACAGGAAAGGAAGACCCAGAGTTACCTCTGCTGCGGAGGATAAGTTCATTAGAATTACCAGCCTCAGAAATTGCAGCCCAAATAAATGCTTCACAGAGTTCAAGTAACAGACACATCTCAACATCAACTGTTCAGAGGAGACTGTGAATCAGACCTTCATGGTCGAATTGCTGCGAAGAAACCACTACTAAAGCACACCAATAAGAAGAAGAGACTTGCTTTGGCCAAGAAACACGAGCAATGGACATTAGACCGGTGGAAATCTGTCCTTTGGTCTGATGAGACCAAATTTTAGATTTTTGGTTCCAACAGCCGTGTCTTTGTGAGACGCAGAGTAGGTGAACGGATGATCTCTGCATGTGTGGTTCCCACCATGAAGCATGGAGGAGGAGGTGTGATGGTGCTTTGCTGGTGACACTGTCTGTGAATTATTTAGAATTCAAGGCACACTTAACCAACATGGCTACCACAGCATTCTGCAGCGATACGCCCTCCCATCTGGTTTGCGCTTAGTGGGACAATCATTTGTTTTCAACAGGACAATGACCCAACACACCTCCAGGCTGTGTAAGGGCTATTTTACCAAGAAGGAGAGTGATGGAGTGCTGCATCAGATGACCTGGCCTCCACAATCACACAACCTCAACCCAATTGAGATGGTTTGGGATGTTATGGACAGCAGAGTGAAGGAAAAGCAGCCAACAAGTGCTCAGCATACGTGGGAACTCCTTCAAGACTTTTGGAAAAGCAATCCAGGTGAAGCTGGTTGAGAGAATGCCAAGAATGTGCAAAGCAGTCATCAAGGCAAAAGGTGTAGCTACTTTGAAGAATCTCAATTATAAAATATATTTTGATTTGTTTAACACTTTTTTGTTGTTGTTGGTTACTACATGATTATATGTGTTATTTCATAGTCGTGACGTCTT
>NC_092107.1:48715188-48722688 GCF_045679555.1 Salvelinus alpinus | reverse complement strand
AGCCATAATGCCTGTGTCAGTGTGAGGTAGCAGCCATAATGCCTGTGTCAGTGTGAGGTAGCAGCCATAATGCCTGTTGTCAGTGTGAGGTAGCAGCCATAATGCCTGTTTTCAGTGTGAGGTAGCAGCCATAATGCCTGTTTTCAGTGTGAGGTAGCAGCCATAATGCCTGTTTTCAATGTGAGGTAGCAGCCATAATGCCTGTTGTCAGTGTGAGGTAGCAGCCATAATGCCTGTTGTCAGTGTGAGGTAGCAGCCATAATGCCTGTTTTCAGTGTGAGGTAGCAGCCATAATGCCTGTTTTCAGTGTGAGGTAGCAGCCATAATGCCTGTTCTCACTGTGAGGTAGCAGCCATAATGCCTGTTTTCAGTGTGAGGTAGCAGCCATAATGCCTGTGTCAGTGTGAGGTAGCAGCCATAATGCCTGTTTTCAGTGTGAGGTAGCAGCCATAATGCCTGTGTCAGTGTGAGGTAGCAGCCATAATGCCTGTTGTCAGTGTGAGGTAGCAGCCATAATGCCTGTTGTCAGTGTGAGGTAGCAGCCATAATGCCTGTGTCAGTGTGAGGTAGCAGCCATAATGCCTGTTTTCAGTGTGAGGTAGCAGCCATAATGCCTGTTTTCAGTGTGAGGTAGCAGCCATAATGCCTGTTTTCAGTGTGAGGTAGCAGCCATAATGCCTGTGTCAGTGTGAGGTAGCAGCCATAATGCCTGTTTTCAGTGTGAGGTAGCAGCCATAATGCCTGTTTTCAGTGTGAGGTAGCAGCCATAATGCCTGTTCTCAGTGTGAGGTAGCAGCCATAATGCCTGTGTCAGTGTGAGGTAGCAGCCATAATGCCTGTTCTCAGTGTGAGGTAGCAGCCATAATGCCTGTTTTCAGTGTGAGGTAGCAGCCATAATGCCTGTTGTCAGTGTGAGGTAGCAGCCATAATGCCTGTTGTCAGTGTGAGGTAGCAGCCATAATGCCTGTTTTCAGTGTGAGGTAGCAGCCATAATGCCTGTGTCAGTGTGAGGTAGCAGCCATAATGCCTGTTTTCAGTGTGAGGTAGCAGCCATAATGCCTGTTTTCAGTGTGAGGTAGCAGCCATAATGCCTGTGTCAGTGTGAGGTAGCAGCCATAATGCCTGTGTCAGTGTGAGGTAGCAGCCATAATGCCTGTTTTCAGTGTGAGGTAGCAGCCATAATGCCTGTTGTCAGTGTGAGGTAGCAGCCATAATGCCTGTTGTCAGTGTGAGGTAGCAGCCATAATGCCTGTGTCAGTGTGAGGTAGCAGCCATAATGCCTGTTGTCAGTGTGAGGTAGCAGCCATAATGCCTGTTGTCAGTGTGAGGTAGCAGCCATAATGCCTGTTGTCAGTGTGAGGTAGCAGCCATAATGCCTGTTGTCAGTGTGAGGTAGCAGCCATAATGCCTGTTGTCAGTGTGAGGTAGCAGCCATAATGCCTGTTGTCAGTGTGAGGTAGCAGCCATAATGCCTGTTGTCAGTGTGAGGTAGCAGCCATAATGCCTGTTTTCAGTGTGAGGTAGAAGCCATAATGCCTGTTGTCAGTGTGAGGTAGCACCCATAATGCCTGTGTGAGTGTCTGTCCAGTTTTCCCCGTCTGTGGGGAGCGATGATTGTGGAGAAATAACTGGGAAGTCATGGACTGACATCAGTCCTGTTATGTTCTGTCGAGAGTCATGTTAACGTGTTAGATCATTATTATCTGTCTGCCACCCGTTTTCACGAACAAATCGACTTGATTTGATTCATTTTGTTGTTGTTGTTGTTGGTGAAATCAAAAGGCCAGTTAACCCTTTCACACGTACCATCACAAGGGTCAAAGAGAATAACCTGGAAGTATTATACAACACTGTCACGAGAACACTAAACTAGTCCAGGACAGGAAGAGATGGACGGATGAGGCATAACATCAATGTCCTCTACTCTGGAAAGCTGCAGACGGTCTCCAGTGTAGGTTAGTTAAGTTGCTAGTTACCATGCAGACGGTCTCCGGTGTAGGTTAGTTAAGTTGCTAGTTACCTTGCAAATGGTCTCCGGTGTAGGTTAGTTAAGTTGCTAGTTACCTTGCAGATGGTCTCCGGTGTAGGTTAGTTAAGTTGCTAGTTACCATGCAGACGGTCTCCGGTGTAGGTTAGTTAAGTTGCTAGTTACCTTGCAGACGGTCTCCGGTGTAGGTTAGTTAAGTTGCTAGTTACCTTGCAGACGGTCTCCGGTGTACGTTAGTTAAGTTGCTAGTTACCTTGCAGACGGTCTCCGGTGTATGTTAGTTAAGTTGCTAGTTACCTTGCAAATGGTCTCCGGTGTAGGTTAGTTAAGTTGCTAGTTACCTTGCAGATGGTCTCCGGTGTAGGTTAGTTAAGTTGCTAGTTACCATGCAGACGGTCTCCGGTGTAGGTTAGTTAAGTTGCTAGTTACCTTGCAGACGGTCTCCGGTGTAGGTTAGTTAAGTTGCTAGTTACCTTGCA
This sequence comes from Salvelinus alpinus, assembly GCF_045679555.1. Lineage (NCBI taxonomy): Eukaryota > Metazoa > Chordata > Actinopteri > Salmoniformes > Salmonidae > Salvelinus > Salvelinus alpinus. The sequence goes on along the minus strand of NC_092107.1, from coordinate 48,720,222 downwards.
GACGGTCTCCGGTGTACGTTAGTTAAGTTGCTAGTTACCTTGCAGACGGTCTCCGGTGTAGGTTAGTTAAGTTGCTAGTTACCATGCAGATGGTCTCCGGTGTAGGTTAGTTAAGTTGCTAGTTACCATGCAGACGGTCTCCGGTGTAGGTTAGTTAAGTTGCTAGTTACCTTGCAGACGGTCTCCAGTGTAGGTTAGTTAAGTTGCTAGTTATCTTGCAGACGGTCTCCGGTGTAGGTTAGTTAAGTTGCTAGTTACCTTGCAGATGGTCACCTGTGCATGTGTAGGTTAGTTAAGTTGCTAGTTACCTTGCAGATGGTCTCCGGTGTAGGTTAGTTAGTTGCTAGTTACCTTGCAGACGGTCTCCGGTGTAGGTTAGTTAAGTTGCTAGTTACCTTGCAGACGGTCTCTGGTGTAGGTTAGTTAAGTTGCTAGTTACCTTGCAGATGGTCACCAGTGCACGTGTAGGTTAGTTAAGTTGCTAGTTACCTTGCAGATGGTCTCCAGTGTAGGTTAGTTAAGTTGCTAGTTACCTTGCAGACGGTCTCCAGTGTAGGTTAGTTAAGTTGCTAGTTACCTTGCAGACGGTCTGCAGTGTAGGTTAGTTAAGTTGCTAGTTACCTTGCAGATGGTCTCCGGTGTAGGTTAGTTAAGTTGCTAGTTACCTTGCAAATGGTCTCCGGTGTAGGTTAGTTAAGTTGCTAGTTACCTTGCAGACGGTCTCCAGTGTAGGTTAGTTAAGTTGCTAGTTACCTTGCAAATGGTCTCCGGCGTAGGTTAGTTAAGTTGCTAGTTACCTTTCAGACGGTCTCCGGCGTAGGTTAGTTAAGTTGCTAGTTACCTTTCAGACGGTCTCCGGTGTAGGTTAGTTAAGTTGCTAGTTACCTTGCAGATGGTCTCCGGTGTAGGTTAGTTAAGTTGCTAGTTACCTTGCAGACGGTCACCTGTGCATGTGTAGGTTAGTTAAGTTGCTAGTTACCTTGCAGACGGTCTCCGGTGTAGGTTAGTTAAGTTGCTAGTTACCTTGCAGATGGTCTCCGGTGTAGGTTAGTTAAGTTGCTAGTTACCTTGCAGACGGTCTCTGGTGTAGGTTAGTTAAGTTGCTAGTTACCTTGCAGATGGTCACCAGTGCATGTGTAGGTTAGTTAAGTTGCTAGTTACCTTGCAGATGGTCTCCGGTGTAGGTTAGTTAAGTTGCTAGTTACCTTGCAAATGGTCTCCGGTGTAGGTTAGTTAAGTTGCTAGTTACCTTGCAGACGGTCTCCAGTGTAGGTTAGTTAAGTTGCTAGTTACCTTGCAAATGGTCTCCGGCGTAGGTTAGTTAAGTTGCTAGTTACCTTTCAGACGGTCTCCGGCGTAGGTTAGTTAAGTTGCTAGTTACCTTTCAGACGGTCTCCGGTGTAGGTTAGTTAAGTTGCTAGTTACCTTGCAGATGGTCTCCGGTGTAGGTTAGTTAAGTTGCTAGTTACCTTGCAGACGGTCACCTGTGCATGTGTAGGTTAGTTAAGTTGCTAGTTACCTTGCAGACGGTCTCCGGTGTAGGTTAGTTAAGTTGCTAGTTACCTTGCAGATGGTCTCCGGTGTAGGTTAGTTAAGTTGCTAGTTACCTTGCAGACGGTCTCTGGTGTAGGTTAGTTAAGTTGCTAGTTACCTTGCAGATGGTCACCAGTGCATGTGTAGGTTAGTTAAGTTGCTAGTTACCTTGCAGATGGTCTCCGGTGTAGGTTAGTTAGTTGCTAGTTACCTTGCAGACGGTCTCCGGTGTAGGTTAGTTAAGTTGCTAGTTACCTTGCAGACGGTCTCTGGTGTAGGTTAGTTAAGTTGCTAGTTACCTTGCAGATGGTCACCAGTGCATGTGTAGGTTAGTTAAGTTGCTAGTTACCTTGCAGATGGTCTCCGGTGTAGGTTAGTTAGTTGCTAGTTACCTTGCAGATGGTCTCCGGTGTAGGTTAGTTAAGTTGCTAGTTACCTTGCAGACGGTCTCTGGTGTAGGTTAGTTAAGTTGCTAGTTACCTTGCAGATGGTCACCAGTGCATGTGTAGGTTAGTTAAGTTGCTAGTTACCTTGCAGATGGTCTCCGGTGTAGGTTAGTTAGTTGCTAGTTACCTTGCAGATGGTCTCCGGTGTAGGTTAGTTAAGTTGCTAGTTACCTTGCAGATGGTCTCTGGTGTAGGTTAGTTAAGTTGCTAGTTACCTTGCAGATGGTCTCCAGAACGTCCAGAGCAGACTCTCCAGGCTGGATGATGGCGAGGACAGGCTGGTCATTAGGAAGACACACCCAGGACGGGGTCAGGTGGTCAGGCACCCAGATATCACTGTCTGTCATGTGACTGTCTGAGTTGACCTGAGGAAGGCTCTTCGCTGTCCCCTCGTGACTCTTCTGGAGAGATACAAAGACATTGTTTATAACTACCTATCTGCATAACTACCTGTCAGTGGTGGAAAAGTACCCAACTGTCATATTTGAGGAAAAGTAAAGATACCTTAATATAAAATTACTCAAATAAAAGTGAAAGTCACCCAGTATAAAATACAACTTGAGTAAAAGTAAAAAAGTATTTGGTTTAAAATATACTTAAGTATCATCAGTAAAAATAATTTATAATTCCTTATTTTAAGCAAACCAGATTTTTCTAGTTTAAAAAAATGTATTTACGGATAGCCAGGGTCACACTCCAACACTCAGACATCAATTACAAACAAAGCATGTTGGTTTCGTGAGTCCGCCAGATCAGAGGCAGTAGGGATGACCAGGGATGTTCTCTGTTTAGTGAGTCCTCCAGATCAGAGGCAGTAGGGATGACCAGGGATGTTCTCTGTTTAGTGAGTCCTCCAGATCAGAGGCAGTAGGGATGACCAGGGATGTTCTCTGTTTAGTGAGTCCTCCAGATCAGAGGCAGTAGGGATGACCAGGGATGTTCTCTGTTTAGTGAGTCCTCCAGATCAGAGGCAGTAGGGATGACCAGGGATGTTCTCTGTTTAGTGAGTCCTCCAGATCAGAGGCAGTAGATGACCAGGGATGTTCTCTGTTTAGTGAGTCCTCCAGATCAGAGGCAGTAGGGATGACCAGGGATGTTCTCTGTTTAGTGAGTCCTCCAGATCAGAGGCAGTAGTGATGACCAGGGATGTTCTCTGTTTAGTGAGTCCTCCAGATCAGAGGCAGTAGGGATGACCAGGGATGTTCTCTGTTTAGTGAATCCTCCAGATCAGAGGCAGTAGGGATGACCAGGGATGTTCTCTGTTTAGTGAGTCCTCCAGATCAGAGGCAGTAGGGATGACCAGGGATGTTCTCTGTTTAGTGAGTCCTCCAGATCAGAGGCAGTAGGGATGACCAGGGATGTTCTCTGTTTAGTGAGTCCTCCAGATCAGAGGCAGTAGGGATGTTCTCTGTTTAGTGAGTCCTCCAGATCAGAGGCAGTAGGGATGACCAGGGATGTTCTCTGTTTAGTGAGTCCTCCAGATCAGAGGCAGTAGGGATGACCAGGGATGTTCTCTGTTTAGTGAGTCCTCCAGATCAGAGGCAGTAGGGATGACCAGGGATGTTCTCTGTTTAGTGAGTCCTCCAGATCAGAGGCAGTAGATGACCAGGGATGTTCTCTGTTTAGTGAGTCCTCCAGATCAGAGGCAGTAGGGATGACCAGGGATGTTCTCTGTTTAGTGAGTCCTCCAGATCAGAGGCAGTAGTGATGACCAGGGATGTTCTCTGTTTAGTGAGTCCTCCAGATCAGAGGCAGTAGGGATGACCAGGGATGTTCTCTGTTTAGTGAATCCTCCAGATCAGAGGCAGTAGGGATGACCAGGGATGTTCTCTGTTTAGTGAGTCCTCCAGGTCAGAGGCAGTAGGGATGACCAGGGATGTTCTCTGTTTAGTGAGTCCTCCAGATCAGAGGCAGTAGGGATGACCAGGGATGTTCTCTGTTTAGTGAGTCCTCCAGATCAGAGGCAGTAGGGATGTTCTCTGTTTAGTGAGTCCTCCAGATCAGAGGCAGTAGGGATGACCAGGGATGTTCCCTGTTTAGTGAATCCTCCAGATCAGAGGCAGTAGGATGACCAGGGATGTTCTCTGTTTAGTGAGTCCTCCAGATCAGAGGCAGTAGGGATGACCAGGGATGTTCTCTGTTTAGTGAGCCCTCAGATCAGAGGCAGTAGGGATGACCAGGGATGTTCTCTGTTTAGTGAGTCCTCCAGATCAGAGGCAGTAGGGATGACCAGGGATGTTCTCTGTTTAGTGAGTCCTCCAGATCAGAGGCAGTAGGGATGACCAGGGATGTTCTCTGTTTAGTGAGTCCTCCAGATCAGAGGCAGTAGGGATGACCAGGGATGTTCTCTGTTTAGTGAGTCCTCCAGATCAGAGGCAGTATATGATCAGGGATGTTCTCTGTTTAGTGAGTCCTCCAGATCAGAGGCAGTAGGGATGACCAGGGATGTTCTCTGTTTAGTGAGTCCTCCAGATCAGAGGCAGTAGTGATGACCAGGGATGTTCTCTGTTTAGTGAGTCCTCCAGATCAGAGGCAGTAGGGATGACCAGGGATGTTCTCTGTTTAGTGAGTCCTCCAGATCAAAGGCAGTAGGGATGACCAGGGATGTTCCCTGTTTAGTGAGTCCTCCAGATCAGAGGCAGTAGGGATGACCAGGGATGTTCTCTGTTTAGTGAGTCCTCCAGATCAGAGGCAGTAGGGATGTTCTCTGTTTAGTGAGTCCTCCAGATCAGAGGCAGTAGGGATGACCAGGGATGTTCCCTGTTTAGTGAATCCTCCAGATCAGAGGCAGTAGGGATGACCAGGGATGTTCTCTGTTTAGTGAGTCCTCCAGATCAGAGGCAGTAGGGATGACCAGGGATGTTCTCTGTTTAGTGAGCCCTCAGATCAGAGGCAGTAGGGATGACCAGGGATGTTCTCTGTTTAGTGAGTCCTCCAGATCAGAGGCAGTAGGGATGACCAGGGATGTTCTCTGTTTAGTGAGTCCTCCAGATCAGAGGCAGTAGGGATGACCAGGGATGTTCTCTGTTTAGTGAGTCCTCCAGATCAGAGGCAG
>NC_092107.1:48697688-48710188 GCF_045679555.1 Salvelinus alpinus | reverse complement strand
CTAGTGGTTAGAGTGGAGGGGTGGCAGCGTAGCCTAGTGGTTAGAGTGGAGGGGTGGCAGGGTAGCCTAGTGGTTAGAGTGGAGGGGTGGCAGCGTAGCCTAGTGGTTAGAGTGGAGGGGTGGCAGCGTAGCCTAGTGGTTAGAGTGGAGGGGTGGCAGCGTAGCCTAGTGGTTAGAGTGGAGGGGTGGCAGCGTAGCCTAGTGGTTAGAGTGGAGGGGTGGCAGGGTAGTCTAGTGGTTAGAGTGGAGGGGCGGCAGGGTAGTCTAGTGGTTAGAGTGGAGGGGCGGCAGGGTAGTCTAGTGGTTAGAGTGGAGGGGCGGCAGGGTAGTCTAGTGGTTAGAGTGGAGGGGCGGCAGGGTAGCCTAGTGGTTAGAGTGGAGGGGCGGCAGGGTAGTCTAGTGGTTAGAGCGTTTGGACTAGTAACCGAAAGGTTGCCAGTTTGAATCCCGAGCTGACAAGGTACAAATCTGTCGTTCTGCCACCGGAACAAGGCAGTTAACCCACTGTTCCTAGGCCGTCATTGAAAATAAGAATTTGTTCTTAACTGACTTGCCTAGTTAATTCCCCAGTCAGTGGTAGTAGGCAACAGGTGAGTTGGATCATCACGATCATAATTCAGAGAAGAAGAAAAAACGACTTTGTCTAGTTTGTTTGACAGGAAATGTGTGTGCATGCGTCAGTTTGTGTGTGCTCGCAACTCACCAGAGCATGAAAGGACGACACAGAGAAGATTCCGAGGCGTCCCATGGCCAGCTTGGTGGGTCTGGAAGCGAAGGCTAGCAGGCGTTTGGGGTTGGGCAGCTCCCCTCCTTGCAGACTGGACAGGTAACAGCGGAACCGGAACAGACCCATGTGAAACTGTTCCAAGTTCTGCTCCCACAGAAAGATCTAGAACAACAAATAAATCACAACAGCCCAGTTAAAAAGGGGCAATCTGGGTTTGGTACATCCATGTTTCTCATGGATGGACAGTCTTCGCATCCATAGCTGTGTCTATTTTTTCATTTGAGAGTGGTTACACTGCCACGTGTGTCCCACCCAACGTCAATAAAACCAAAGAGCTGACGGTGGACGACAGGAGACAGCAGAGAGAGAGTACGCCTCCAGCCACATCGACGGGGCCGGAGTGGAGAGGGTCAAAAGCATTCAAGTTCCTCGGCGGGTACATCACTGAGGACCTGAAATGGTCCCTTCACATAGACAGTGTGGCGAAGAAGGTGCAACAGTGCCTCGTCAATATCAGGAGGCTGAAGAAAGTCGGCTTTGACCCTAAGACCCCTAACAAACTTCTACAGATGCACCATCTGAAAGCATTCTGTCGGGTTGCATCACCGCCTGGTATGGCGATTGCACCATCCGCAACCGCAGGGCTCTCCAGAGTGTGGTGCGGTCAGCCACTGCCTCAACCACCCGGGCCTCAACCACCCGGGCCACGGCCTGTTCTCCCCGCTACCACCTAGGAGGAGGAGACAGTACAGCTGGGACCAAGAGACTGATATTGTGTATTTTGTGATGGGGCTGAGATAACAGTTTTGTTGCTGTGCGTTTTGTTGCCAACTTTACTTTGCTAGCTTTACTTTGCTAGCTGACAACTTTACGTTTTTTTTTTCTTTTTAATTACCGTTTATATTTTTAGTTTTTCCATCACAACTTTTTTCCCTCATTCAACTTTTTCACTCCGGACGCTTTATCTGGACATGGTTCGTCAGCACCTTCAACAGCCGAAGCTAAGTAGTAACATTAACATGATGTCTTCTAACTGCATTCGCTGTACTCATAATATACAGGAGAATGATCGCCTTAAGGCGAGGATAGCTGTGCTGCAAGCCCAGCTTCAGACGCAATCGTTAGGCAAGGGTAATTTCAGTGTAGGAAAGGAAGAAACAGCGTCTGTGCCACCAGTAAGTACAGATAGTAACGTTAGTATAAATCCCCCCGCACTGTCCCCGCAGCCGGACAATTTTCTCATGGCTTCTGGAGGGAAATGCTGTTGGAATGCTCAACCGGTGTCGCTCATTCAGCCGACAGAAACTTTCAACCGGTTTTCCCCTTAAGTAGCGAGTCGGAGTCTGAGGCCGAGTCTTCTCTTGTCTCTACTCCTCCCGTTACGGGGTCTGAGACGCCGAAGGCTCCCACCATTAGCTCTGACAAATTGAAAACCCTAGTCATTGGCGACTCCATTACCCGCAGTATTAGACTTAAAACGAATCACCCAGCGATCATACACTGTTTACCAGGGGGCAGGGCTACCGACGTTAAGGCTAATCTGAAGATGGTGCTGGCTAAAGCTAAAACTGGTGAGTGTAGAGAGTATAGAGATATTGTTATCCACGTCGGCACCAACGATGTTAGGATGAAACAGTCAGAGATCACCAAGCACAACATAGCTTCAGCCTGTAAATCAGCTAGAAAGATGTGTCGGCATTGAGTAATTGTCTCTGGCCCCCTCCCAGTTAGGGGGAGTGACGAGCTCTACAGCAGAGTCTCACAACTCAGTCGCTGGTTGAAAACTGTTTTCTGCCCCTCCCAAAAGATAGAATTTGTAGATAATTGGCCCTCTTTCTGGGACTCACCCACAAACAGGACCAAGCCTGACCTGCTGAGGAGTGACGGACTCCATCCTAGCTGGAGGGGTGCTCTCATCTTATCTACTAACATAGATAGGGCTCTAACTCCTCTAGCTCCACAATGAAATAGGGTGCAGGCCAGGCAGCAGGCTGTTAGCCAACCTGCCAGCTTAGTGGAGTCTGCCAATAGCACAGTCAGTGTAGTCAGCTCAGCCATCCCCATTGAGACTGTGTCTGTGCCTCGACCTAGGTTGGGCAAAACTAAACATGGCGGTGTTCGCCTTAGCAATCTCACTAGGATAAAGACCTCCTCCATTCCTGCCATTATTGAAAGAGATCGTGATACCTCACATCTCAAAATAGGGTTACTTAATGTTAGATCGCTCACTTCAAAGGCAGTTATAGTCAATGAACTAATCACTGATCATAATCTTGATGTGATTGGCCTGACTGAAACATGGCTTAAGCCTGATGAATTTACTGTGTTAAATGAGGCCTCACCTCCTGGTTACACTAGTGACCATATCCCCCGTGCATCCCGCAAAGGCGGAGGTGTTGCTAACATTTACGATAGCAAATTTCAATTTACAAAAAAAAAAAATGACGTTTTCGTCTTTTGAGCTTCTAGTCATGAAATCTATGCAGCCTACTCAATCACTTTTTATAGCTACTGTTTATAGGCCTCCTGGGCCATATACAGCGTTCCTCTCTGAGTTCCCTGAATTCCTATCAGACCTTGTAGTCATAGCAGATCATATTTTAATTTTTGGTGATTTTAATATTCATATGGAGAAGTCCACAGACCCACTCCAAAAGTATTTCGGAGCCATCATCGACTCAGTGGGTTTTGTCCAACATGTCTCTGGACCTACTCACTGCCACAGTCATACTCTGGACCTAGTTTTGTCCCATGGAATAAATGTTGTAGATCTTAATGTTTTTCCTCATAATCCTGGACTGTCGGACCACCATTTTATTACGTTTGCAATCGCAACAAATAATCTGCTCAGACCCCAACCAAGGAGCATCAAAAGTCGTGCTATAAATTCTCAGACAACACAAAAATTCCTTGACGCCCTTCCAGACTCCTTCTGCCTACCCAAGGACGTCAGAGGACAAAAATCAGTTAACCACCTAACTGAGGAACTCAATTTAACCTTGCGCAATACCCTAGATGCAGTTGCACCCCTAAAAACGAAAAACATTTGTCATAAGAAACTAGCTCCCTGGTATACAGAAAATACCCGAGCTTTGAAGCAAGCTTCCAGAAAATTGGAACGGAAATGGCGCCACACCAAACTGGAAGTCTTCCGACTAGCTTGGAAAGACAGTACCGTGCAGTACCGAAGAGCCCTCACTGCTGCTCGATCATCCTACTTTTCCAACTTAATTGAGGAAAATAAGAACAATCCAAAATTTATTTTTGATACTGTTGCAAAGCTAACTAAAAAGCAGCATTCCCCAAGAGAGGATGGCTTTCACTTCAGCAGTAATAAATTCATGAACTTCTTTGAGGAAAAAATCATGATCATTAGAAAGCAAATTACGGACTCCTCTTTAAATCTGCATATTCCTCCAGGGCTTAGCTGTCCTGGATCTGCACAGCTCTGCCAGGGCCTGGGATCGGGAGAGACACTTAAGTGTTTTAGTACTATATCTCTTGACACAATGATGAAAATAATCATGGCCTCTAAACCTTCAAGCTGCATACTGGATCCTATTCCTACTAAACTACTGAAAGAGCTGCTTCCTGTGCTTGGCCCTCCTATGTTGAACATAATAAACGGCTCTCTATCCACCGGATGTGTACCAAACTCACTAAAAGTGGCAGTAATAAAGCCTCTCTTGAAAAAGCCAAACCTTGACCCGGAAAATATAAAAAACTATCGGCCTATATCGAATCTTCCATTCCTCTCAAAAATTTTAGAAAAAGCTGTTGCGCAGCAACTCACTGCCTTCCTGAAGACAAACAATGTATACGAAATGCTTCAGTCTGGTTTTAGACCCCATCATAGCACTGAGACTGCACTTGTGAAGGTGGTAAATGACCTTTTAATGGCGTCAGACCGAGGCTCTGCATCTGTCCTCGTGCTACTAGACCTTAGTGCTGCCTTTGACACCATCGATCACCACATTCTTTTGGAGAGACTGGAAACCCAAATTGGTCTACACGGACAAGTTCTGGCCTGGTTTAGATCTTACCTGTCGGAAAGATATCAGTTTGTCTCTGTGAATGGTTTGTCCTCTGACAAATCAACTGTACATTTCGGTGTTCCACAAGGTTCCGTTTTAGGACCACTATTGTTTTCTCTATATATTTTACCTCTTGGGGATGTTATTCGAAAACATAATGTTAACTTTCACTGCTATGCGGATGACACACAGCTGTACATTTCAATGAAACATGGTGAAGCCCCAAAATTGCCCTCGCTAGAAGCCTGTGTTTCAGACATAAGGAAGTGGATGGCTGCAAACTTTCTACTTTTAAACTCGAACAAAACAGAGATGCTAGTTCTAGGTCCCAAGTAACAAAGAGATCTTCTGTTAAATCTGACAATTAATCTTGATGGTTGTAAAGTCGTCTCAAATAAAACTGTGAAGGACCTCGGCGTTACTCTTGACCCTGATCTCTCTTTTGACGAACATATCAAGACTGTTTCAAGGACAGCTTTTTTCCATCTACGTAACATTGCAAAAATCAGAAATTTTCTGTCCAAAAATGATGCAGAAAAATTTATCCATGCATTTGTTACTTCTAGGTTAGACTACTGCAATGCTCTACTTTCCGGCTAACCGGATAAAGCACTAAATAAACTTCAGTTAGTGCTAAATACGGCTGCTAGAATCCTGACTAGAACCAAGAAATTTGATCATATTACTCCAGTGCTAGCTTCCCTACACTGGCTTCCTGTTAAGGCAAGGGCTGATTTCAAGGTTTTACTGTTAACCTATAAAGCGTTACATGGGCTTGCTCCTACCTATCTTTCCGAGTTGGTCCTGCCGTACATACCTACACATACGCTACGGTCACAAGACGCAGGCCTCCTAATTGTCCCTAGAATTTCTAAGCAAACAGCGGGAGGCAGGGCTTTCTCCTATAGATCTCCATTTTTATGGAACGGTCTGCTACCCATGTGAGAGACGCAGACTCGGTCTCAACCTTTAAGTCTTTACTGAAGACTTATCTCTTCAGTAGGTCATATGATTGAGTGTAGTCTGGCCCAGGAGTGTGAAGGTGAACGGAAAGGCTCTGGAGCAACGAACCGCCCTTGCTGTCTCTGCCTGGCCGGTTCCCCTCTCTCCACTGGGATTCTCTGCCTCTAACCCTATTACAGGGGCTGAGTCACTGGCTTACTGGTGCTCTTTCATGCCGTCCCTGGGAGGGGTGCGTCACTTGAGTGGGTTGAGTTACTGACGTGATCTTCCTGTCTGGGTTGGCGCCCCCCCTTGGTTTGTGCTGTGGTGGAGATCTTTATGGGCTATACTCGGCCTTGTCTCAGGATTGTAAATTGGTGGTTGAAGATATCCCTCTAGTGGTGTGGGGGCTGTGCTTTGGCAAAGTGGGTGGGGTTATATCCTTCCTGTTTGGCCCTGTCCGGGGGTTTCTTCTGATGGGGCCACAGTGTCTCCTGACCCCTCCTGTCTCAGCCTCCAGTATTTATGCTGCAGTAGTTTATGTGTCGGGGGGCTAGGGTCAGTTGGTTATACCTGGAGTACTTCTCCTATCTTATCCAGTGTCCTGTGTGAATTTAAGTATGCTCTCTCTAATTCTCTCGTTCTCTCTTTCTTTCTCTCTCTCGGAAAACCTGAGCCCTAGGACCATACGTCACGGCAAACCGGGCATGATGACTCCTTGCTGTCCCCAGTCCGCCTGGCCTTGCTGCTATTCCAGTTTCAGCTGTTCTGCCTGCGGTTATGGAACCCCTACCTGTCCCAGACCTGCTGTTTTCAACTCTTAATGATCGGCTATGAAAAGCCAACTGATATTTATTCCTGATTATTATTTGACCATGCTTGTCATTTATGAACATTTTGAAAATCTTGGCTCTCTCTAACTCTCTCCTTCTCTCTTTCTTTCTCTCTCTCGGAGGACCTGAGCCCTAGGACCATACGTCACGGCAAACCGGGCATGATGACTCCTTGCTGTCCCCAGTCCGCCTGGCCTTGCTGCTATTCCAGTTTCAGCTGTTCTGCCTGCGGTTATGGAACCCCTACCTGTCCCAGACCTGCTGTTTTCAACTCTTAATGATCGGCTATGAAAAGCCAACTGATATTTATTCCTGATTATTATTTGACCATGCTTGTCATTTATGAACATTTTGAAAATCTTGGCTCTCTCTAATTCTCTCTTTCTTTCTCTCTCTCGGAGGACCTGAGCCCTAGGACCATACGTCAGGACTACCAGGCATGATGACTCCTTGCTGTCCCCAGTCCACCTGGCCTTGCTGCTATTCCAGTTTCAACTGTTCTGCCTGCGGTTATGGAACCGCCACCTGTCCCAGACCTGCTATTTTCAACTCTTAATGATCGGCTATGAAAAGCCAACTGAAAATTATTCATGATTATTATTTGACCATGCTTGTCACTTATGAATATTTTGAACATCTTGGCATAGTTCTGTTATAATCTCCACCCGGCACAGCCAGAAGAGGACTGGCCACCCCTCATAGCCTGGTTCCTCTCTAGGTTTCTTCCTAGGTTTTGGCCTTTCTAGGGAGTTTTTCCTAGCCACCGTGCTTCTACACCTGCATTGCTTGCTGTTTGGGGTTTTAGGCTGGGTTTCTGTACAGCACTTCGAGATATTAGCTGATGTACGAAGGGCTATATAAATAAACTTGATTTGAACAAATATAAGTTTTAAAGCTAATTTCCTGCAATACCACACATTTTTCCATGGCTTATGCCGTGCTCTTATGCTATCGGAGTGACTCAAACATTGTAACAAAATCAATGTTGGCCCCGTGATATCTTTACAATTTTAAATTGTCTGCCTCCCGAGTGGTGCAGGGGTCTAAGGCACTGCATCACAGTGCTAGCGGTGTCACTACAGATCCGGGTTCGAGTCCAGGCCCTGTCGCAGCCGGCCGCGACCAGGAGACCCACAATTGGCCCAGCATCGTCCGGGTAAGGGGAGGGTTTGGCCGGCCGGGATGTCCTTGTCCCATCACGCTCTAGCGACTCCTTGTGGCAGCTGGGCGCAGTGCAACCCGGATTTAGACGGTCTGTTAATCGGCGTACGGTGAACGTCAGTAAATGACCTTGAAAACAACGGTCAGACATCTTGGAAGCAGTCTCCAGTTCTTACTACACCTCAGTCAGCGGTTCTACACCTCAGTCAGCGGTTCTACACCTCAGTCAGCGGTTCTACACCTCAGTCAGCGGTTCTACACCTCAGTCAGCGGTTCTACACCTCAGTCAGCGGTTCTACACCTCAGTCAGCGGTTCTACACCTCAGTCAGCGGTTCTACACCTCAGTCAGCGGTTCTACACCTCAGTCAGCGGTTCTACACATCAGTCAGCGGTGATACACCTCAATGGGTGATACACCTCAATGGGTGATACACCTCAATGGGTGATACACCTCAATGGGTGATACACCTCAATGGGTGATACACCTCAATGGGTGATACACTCTGCGCCTGCACACTTTCTTTTTTACAGCGCTACACGATTCACGTGGATGATCTATTTTGAGATCAAAACGGTGCATATCGCCGAAAAGTGACGAGTTTGCATCCCTCCTAGCTCTAATGGGCTGGTGTTTACCAGGGCACTGGAGCCTGATAACAGCTCACCCTGGCTCTAGTCCCTCTTCCCTCACTCCATCCCTTCCTCTCAGTCACAGTCCTGTACTAGTTGTTGGGCGAGCGGGACTAGAGCCAGGGTGAAGGGTGGAAGGGCCAGCCAGGGGGAAGGGGCCAACTAGCCCAGAGAAGAGGGGACAATACAGGACCTCTGGCTGATATGGGCTGGTACAATATGAGGGGTTGAGTCCCAAATCGCGCCCTATTCCCTATGGGCACTACATGGGGAATAACATGCCGTTTGAGACGCAGCCTGGGAGAGACAGGTTTCTCTGAGAAGCAAGGCCTGCTTCTATTCAGCTCAGCACAATGTGTAACCAGACGCTGCCAAAGCTGCCCATGCCAACCAGGCAGACAGTCAGTCAAGCAGGCATCCAAACAGGCACCCAACAGCCAGGCAACCAGTCAGCCAAACAGTCATCCAGCCAACCAGGTAGCCAAGCAGGCAGACAGCCAGCCAACCAACCAGCCAACAGCCAGGCACCCAACCAGTCAGGCACCCATCCAGCCAACCAACCAGCAAGTCAGCAACCAGTGAGCCAGCCATCCAGGCAGCCAACCAGGCAGCCAAACAGAGACTACCTCACAGACACACTACAAAGGAACATTTGCTCTGCCTTTCATTAACAGACCCCATTAAGGACGATATGAACTTTGGGATTCATTAAGAGAATAGTAGGTCAGGGTCTAACAGGGCCAAGTGTCCCATGGCCCCACAACAAACAGTAACGTGAATAACAACACATATCTAGTATCATCATGACTCAGTCTCTACAAACAGGGTCTAGGCCCCTAATTACATGATCCATAGTGGTCTGTCTCTTCTTGGCGTCAGTGACGAGCTTTATCATCTACTCTCCTCTCTCCCATCTTCTTGTCCCTCCTTCAATCCCCTCCTCCCTCTCACACACCTGGTCCAGTAGTCTTTCTCTTTTTGGTATCGGTAACTGAGCTCAGACTCTCACACACCTGGTCCAGTATGGTCTTTCTCTTCTTGGTATCGGTAACTGAGCTCACACTCTCACACACCTGGTCCAGTATGGTCTTTCTCTTCTTGGTATCGGTAACTGAGCTCACACTCTCACACACCTGGTCCAGTATGGTCTTTCTCTTCTTGGTATCGGTAACTGAGCTCACACTCTCACACACCTGGTCCAGTAGTCTTCCTCTTCTTGGTATCGGTAACTGAGCTCACACTCTCACACTCTCACACACCTGGTTCAGTATGGTCTTTCTCTTCTTGGTATCGGTAACTGAGCTCACACTCTCACACACCTGGTCCAGTAGTCTTCCTCTTCTTGGTATCGGTAACTGAGCTCACACTCTCACACTCTCACACACCTGGTTCAGTATGGTCTTCCTCTTCTTGGTATCGGTAACTGAGCTCACACTCTCACACACCTGGTCCAGTAGTCTTCCTCTTCTTGGTATCGGTAACTGAGCTCACACTCTCACACTCTCACACACCTGGTTCAGTATGGTCTTCCTCTTCTTGGTATCGGTAACTGAGCTCACACTCTCACACACCTGGTCCAGTAGTCTTCCTCTTCTTGGTATCGGTAACTGAGCTCACACTCTCACACTCTCACACACCTGGTTCAGTATGGTCTTTCTCTTCTTGGTATCAGTAACTGAGCTCACACTCTCACACACCTGGTTCAGTATGGTCTTCCTCTTCTTGGTATCAGTAACTGAGCTCACACTCTCACACTCTCACACACCTGGTTCAGTATGGTCTTTCTCTTCTTGGTATCAGTAACTGAGCTCACACTCTCACACACCTGGTTCAGTATGGTCTTCCTCTTCTTGGTATCGGTAACTGAGCTCACACTCTCACACACCTGGTCCAGTAGTCTTTCTCTTCTTGGTACCAGTAACTGAGCTCACACTCTCACACACCTGGTTCAGTATGGTCTTCCTCTTCTTGGTATCGGTAACTGAGCTCACACTCTCACACACCTGGTCCAGTAGTCTTCCTCTTCTTGGTATCGGTAACTGAGCTCACACTCTCACACTCTCACACACCTGGTTCAGTATGGTCTTTCTCTTCTTGGTATCGGTAACTGAGTTCACACTCTCACACACCTGGTTCAGTATGGTCTTCCTCTTCTTGGTATCGGTCACAGTACTGAGCTGCATGTCTCCCATCTTCTTCATCTTCTCGTCCATGTCGATCTTCTGCTCCAGCTTCTTAATCTCCGCCTTCAACAGACGCACCGTGTCCTCCCGGTGATGCTGCCTGGCAACGGCCGCCGCGCACGCCGAGTGGATGGCCGTGATCCAGTTCTCCAGCTCCGTCTGACTGCAGGTCTACAAGGGGTTAGAGGTCAGGGGTCAGAGGTCAGAGGTTAGAGAAAGGGTTACGCAGACCTTTACTCCACACTACAGCATGCTTGGAATATAGCCAGGTAATACAATAATGACCAATAAGGTTAGAACACTGTACATCTAAGACACACACACACACACACACACACACACACACACACACACACACACACACACACACACACACACACACACACACACACACACACACACACACACACACACACACACACACACACACACACACACACACACACACACACACACACACAAACACACGTGGAGCTCCTCCTACCTGGAAGAGAAATGCGTCCCCTAGAGAGTTGCTGAGGCAGAAGACAAAGTCCTTCTTGGGGTGTTCAGGTACGGACTGTACGATACTGTTCTCAGCCCACGCCGCATGTTTAGGAACGCTGTTGTGATCGATCCCCGACCCTCCGTCCGTCTCGTAGAAGAAGAGAGTGCATCCTGGGAGAAAACAGGAACAAAGTAGTTACTCACAACCATCAATCAAATCAAATCAAATGTATCTGCATAGCCATTTTTCCTATAAAGTGCAAAATGCAGTCACACACAAAGTATCAATGAAAAAGGTTAAATGTGATGTATATTTCTAGACAGTAATAGCTTTCTTCCTTCAAATATCTTACAGGGGGAAATTTCCCTGCAGAGAACACAACAAATCAAATAAATAACAGCTTGACTTGTTTTATCAATTTAATTCTGCTCTCTAGTGGCCAGCGGTAAGAAGTACCGGTCTGGATTCTCCAGGAGGGAGCACGCATAATCAGAACGCTGATGTGACCCCTAGAATGGTGATGTGACCCCTAGAATGGTGATGTGGCCCCTAGAATGGTGATGTGGCCCCTAAAATGCAGATGTGGCCCCTAGAATGCTGATGTGGCCCCTAGAATGCTGATGTGACCCCTAAAATGCTGATGTGGCCCCTAGAATGCTGATGTGGCCCCTAGAATGCTGATGTGGCCCCTAGAATGCTGATGTGACCCCTAGAATGCTGATGTGACCCCTAGAATGCTGATGTGACCCCTAGAATGCTGATGTGACCCCTAGAATGCTGATGTGGCCCCTAGAATGCTGATGTGGCCCCTAGAATGCTGATGTGGCCCCTAGAATGCTGATGTGGCCCCTAGAATGCTGATGTGGCCCCTAGAATGCTGATGTGACCCCTAGAATGCTGATGTGACCCCTAGAATGCTGATGTGACCCCTAGAATGCTGATGTGGCCCCTAGAATGCTGATGTGACCCCTAGAATGCTGATGTGGCCCCTAGAATGCTGATGTGACCCCTAGAATGCTGATGTGACCCCTAGAATGCTGATGTGGCCCCTAGAATGCTGATGTGGCCCCTAGAATGCTGATGTGGCCCCTAGAATGCTGATGTGGCACCTAGAATGCTGATGTGACCTCTAGAATGCTGATGTGGCCCCTAGAATGCTGATGTGGCACCTAGAATGCTGATGTGGCCCCTAGAATGCTGATGTGGCACCTAGAATGCTGATGTGAGCTCTAGAATGCTGATGTGGCCCCTAGAATGCTGATGTGACCTCTAGAATGCTGATGTGAGCTCTAGAATGCGGATGTGAGCTCTAGAATGCTGATGTGGCCCCTAGAATGCTGATGTGACCTCTAGAATGCTGATGTGGCCCCTAGAATGCTGATGTGGCACCTAGAATGCTGATGTGAGCTCTAGAATGCTGATGTGGCCCCTAGAATGCTGATGTGGCCCCTAGAATGCTGATGTGGCCACTAGAATGCTGATGTGGCCCAGTCAAGTGGTAA